>NC_086103.1:98342295-98642295 GCF_963921235.1 Mobula hypostoma | reverse complement strand
ATATGAATGCACGGAGTGTAAGAAATAAAGTGGATGAGCTTGAGGCTCAGTTGTAAATGGACAAGTATGATGTTATGGGAATAACAGAGACATGGCTGCAAGAGGACCAGGGCTGGGAAATGAATATTCAGGGTATACATCCTATCGAAAGGACGGACAGGTTGGCAGAGGGGGTGGGGTGGCTCTGTTGGTGAGGAATGAAATTCAGTCACTTGCGAGGGGGGACATAGAATCAGGAGATGTAGAATCAGTAAGGATAGAACTGAGAAACTGTAAGGGCAAAAAGATCCTGATGGGAGTTACCTACAGGCCCCTAAACAGTAGCCTGGATATAGGGTGCAAGTTAAATCAAGAGTTAAAATTGGCACGTCGCAAAGGTAATTCTACGGTTATTATGGGGGATTTTAACATGCAGATAGACTGGGAAAATCAGGTTGGCAATGGACCCCAAGAAAGGGAGTTTGTGGAATGTCTCAGAGATGGATTCTTAGAGCAGCTTGTATTAGAGCCTACAAGGGAGAAGGCAATTCTGGATTTAGTGTTATGTAATGAGCCAGATTTGATAAGGGAACTTGAGGTAAAGGAGCCATTAGGAGGTAGTGACCATAATATGATAAGTTTTAATCTACAATTTGAGAGGGAGAAGGGAAGATCGGAAGTGTCAGTATTGCAGTTGAACAACGGGGACTATGGACACATGAGGGAGGAGCTGGCAAAGGTTGACTGGAAAGATACCCTGGCAGGGATGACAGTGGAACAACAATGGCAGGTATTTCTGGGAATAATACAGAAGGTGCAGGATCAGTTCATTCCAAAGAGGAAGAAAGGTTCTAAGGGGAGTAAGGGGTGACTGTGGATGACAAGGGAAGTCAAGGACAACATAGAAATAAAGGAGAGGAAGTATAACATTTCAAGGATGAGTGGGAAGCCAGGGGATTGGGAGATTTTTAAGGAGCAACAGAAGATAACTAAAAAGGAGGGAAAAGATGAGGTACGAAGGTAAACTAGCCAAAAAAATAAAGGAGGATAGTAAAAGCTTCTTTAGGTATGTGAAGAGGAAAAAATTAGTTGAGACCAAAGATGGGCCCTTGAAGACAGAAACAGGTAAAATTATTATGGGGAACAAGGAAATGGCAGACGAGCTAAACAGGTACTTTGGATCTGTCTTCACTAGGGAAGACAAAAACAATCTCCCAGATATAATAGTGGCCAGAGGACCTAGGGTAACAGAGGAACAGAAGGAAATTTGCATCAGACACAAAATGGTGTTGGGTAAACTGATGGGACTGAAGGCTGATAAATCCCCAGGTCCTGATGGTCTGCATCCCAGGGTACTTAAGGAGGTGGCTCTAGAAATTGTGGATGCATTGGTAATCATTTTCCAATGTTCTATAGATTCAGGATCAGTTCCCGTGGATTGGAGGGTAGCTAATGTTACCCCACATTTTAAGAAAGGAGGGAGAGAGAAAACAGGCAATTCTCGACCAGTTAGTCTGACATCAGTGGTGGGGAAGATGCTGGAATCAATTATAAAAGATGTCATAGCAGCATATTTGGATAGCAAGTCAGCATGGATTTACGAAGGGGAAGTCATGCTTGACTAATCTTCTGGAATTTTTTGAGAATGTGACTTTGAAAAAGGACATGGGAAAGCCAGTGGATATAGTGTACCTGGACTTCCAGAAAGCCTTTGATAAGGTCCCACATAGGAGGTTAGTGTGCAAAATTAGAGCAAATGGTATTGGGGGTAGGGTACAAAATTGGTTGGAAGACAGGAAATGAAGAGTAGGGATTAATGGCTTCTTTTCAGAATGGCAGGCAGTGACTAGTGGGGTATCGCAAGGCTCAGTGCTGGGACCGCAGCTATTTACAATATACATTAATGATTTAGGTGAAGGGTTTAGAAGTAACATTAGCAAATTTGCAGATGACACAAAGCTGGGTGGCAGTGTGAAATGTGAGGAGGATGTTATGAGAATGCAAGGTGACTTGGACAGGTTGGGTGAGTGGGCAGATGCATGGCAGATGCAGTTTAATGTGGATAAATGTGAGGTTATCCACTTTGGTAGTAAGAACAAGAAGGCAGATTACTATCTGAATGGTGTCAAGTTGGGAAAAGGAGAAGTACAACGAGATCTAGGTGTCCTTGTTCATCAGTCACTGAAAGTAAGCATGCAGGTACAGCAGGCAGTGAAGAAAGCTAATGGCATGCTGGCCTTCATAACAAGGGAAATTGAGTATAGGAGCAAAGAGGTCCTTCTGTAGTTGTATAGGGTCCTGGTGAGACCACACCTGGAATATTGTGTACAGTTTTGGTCTCCAAATTTGAGGAAGGACATTCTAACTATTGAGAAAATGCAGCGTAGGTTCACGAGGTTAATTCCCGGGATGGCGGGACTGTCATATGCTGAAAGATTGGAGTGACTGGGGTTCTATACACTGGAATTTAGAAGGATGAGAGGGGATCTGATTGAAGCATATAAGAATATTAAGGAATTAGACATGCTAGAGGCAGGAAACATGTTCCTGA
Organism: Mobula hypostoma; assembly: GCF_963921235.1. Classification (NCBI taxonomy): domain Eukaryota; kingdom Metazoa; phylum Chordata; class Chondrichthyes; order Myliobatiformes; family Myliobatidae; genus Mobula; species Mobula hypostoma. The sequence continues at coordinate 98,639,765 of NC_086103.1, read as the reverse complement.
TGTTGGGGGAGTCCAGAACCAGAGGCCACAGTTTAAGAATAAGGGGTAGACAATTTAGAACGGAGTTGAGGAAAAACTTTTTCATACAGAGGATTGTGGTTCTGTGGAATGCTCTGCCTCAGAAGGCAGTGGAGCCCAATTCTCTGGATTCTTTCAAAATAGAGTTAGATAGAGCTCTTAAAGATAGCAGAGTGAAGGGATATGGGGAGAAGGCAGGAAAAGGGTACTGATTGTGGATGATCAGCTATGATCACAGTGAATGGCGGTGCTGGCTCAAAGGGCTGAATGGCTTACTAATGGCGACTATTATCTATTGTCTATTGTCTAAAGCTACATCTTTTACTTTTGTCTGGTTTTGATATAGAAAAGGTGATTCATGCCATCTGTCTTCTCTGTAGCCCTCACAATTATATACCTCATTCCTTAATCAGGGAGAAAAGACTTTGCTTCTCCAGTCTCATGCCATAACTGAACTCCACCATCCCAGGCAACACCTTGGTGAATTTCTTCTGCACCCTCTTCAGTGTTGTCACATCCTTTCAACACCACAACGTCAGAACTGTATGTAGTACTGTAATTTATTTCTGAGCAACACACAAAAAATGTTGGAGGAACTTAGAAAGTCAGACCGCATCTATGGAGAGAAGGAAACAACTGATGTTGCCAGGGAGTAGTCTGGAGTTCTGTGAATAGAGACAAACTTCATTCAAACAAGAACCACTCTTCAGTTCTTATTGTAAATTCAGGAAGCTCGCAATTCTTCAGTTTTATTGTAAATTGCAAGCAGTAAATTGAAGTTAAAAGCACTGACTGCTCCACAGACTAAGGCTACGTCCACACTAGACAGGATAAATCCATAACTATTTTGACCCTCCATCAACACTGAAACGGTGTTTTCCTCCCCCAAAAATGGAGCTTTTCAAAAACGCTCTCCAGAGTGAATAAATCTGAAAAAGCCTAATGGCCATTGTAATGTGTACCGGGTAACTGGCTCTTTTTAAAAATGCTGTCATGACGTGCCAGAACAGATGGTGGTGGCAGTGTGACATTTCATTTTTTTCTTGAACGCAACCCCCAACACCACAACAACAATGGCAGATGGCTTCATGCTTGTGTTGTTTACTTTATTGTCTACGTTAATTTCAACCCACCACACAACCTAACAATTTCAGAACAGACGGCAACAAGACTGAAGCCAGCAGAGTTAGAAATGTACTCACCAAATACTTTGACCCATAGCTTACTGAATACTGAATAAATAAGTATGCTCACTTTGCCCTGTTTTCTGTCCTTGCATTTATGGAGGTGGTTTACCTATTCATGTAAGTACATCTCTGACAATAGATGTGTAACAACCTAATGTAACATTGTATGGAAATACAAGATAACACTGATGCAAACATGTTTTATAGATTTAACAAGGTGCTTTATTAATGCATTGCTTGTGCATACATTCAATAGATGCAATTGTCACAGCTTCCAAAATGTAATTTTTAAGTAGTAGCGTATGTTTGGCATAGATGTGAAAATGTTAAGGCCAAAAAAGGAAAATTGTAAGTTTCACTTTTACTCAGGTAAAAATAAAAACACTTTTGCCCAGTAACTCGTTTTATTGCACATGTTAAACACAGCAAAATAATACAGAAAGACATGGCAAAAGTAAAGGCAAACAAATGAGGTAACAGCAAATTTCACTTTTGCCCAGTAACAAGCCTTATTGCATTTATTTGTAGCTGTTCTCCCTTTCATTGCTGAAGAGACTATGGCTGAAGGAAATGTTTTCCGGGTGACCCCTCTGTGGGTGTGGGGAAGATGTTGGGGGGCCACCTGTGGGTCTGTGGGTCCATATGTGAGGCTGGTATTGTGGCGGTGAAAAGTACTGGGGGGAAGCCATCATATTCCTCAGCATTGCAAATCCCTCTGCAACAGAGTTAGTCAGTTTTTCAATGTTCGTCGTCAGCCGGGTCATACTGTCTGTGAACTCCCTGTTGGTTGCCTCCATACGCTCTAGTATTTGTTATTTTTAGTTTTTAAGTCCTCCTGCGTGAGAGCCAACAACTGTCTGTCATTTGGCAATTTCGTTTTAAGTTTTTCTAGTCTGTAACTGGACAAACGCGCACCAAGTATTTCACGGCAAGATTCGACACCAAACGTGTTGCAGCCATCACCTATTGCTTGGTCCAAACTGTCAGAGTCGGGCATACTCGTTGGAGCGGGTGAGTTCTGTAGATGTGTGCTGCGCATACCCAGTAGGAGGAGATTTGCCCAAATACTCATTTTAATGACGACGGAGGTATTTTCAAAAACAGCTGGTGTGGACACCTATCGTTTTTATGCGAAACTGGCGTTTTCAAAATTATCCGGTCTAGCGTGGATGTAGCCTAAGAGATTGCATACGCAAGAACCAAATTTTAAAACAATGGGATTGTGTTAATTGGCTTGCATCAAATCAAGCAACATGGGCAAATTTATTTGCACAATTGTGATTGAGTTCAAACTGGCAGACCAGACAGATGTTGTCACTTAACATATCACATGGTCACAGGTATAGGCAATCAAAAGTTTTTCCATACATTCGATATTTGTGTACTCAGAGGCAGCCCTGACAACATTAATTTGGGAGTCTGGGATTTCAGCTCCCAGAATTTTTTTAGACTGTTTGTGTGAATTACTTTGTGACAAAGGTGTTGATCATTCAGAGGCAGCTGTCACTGTAGATGCGCAATTCAAAGGAAGCACTGTCAGCCCAAAATATTGAAGGAAACAGTGTAATAGTAATACTCACAACATGCTGGAGGAACTCAGCAGGTTGGGCAGCATCCTTGGAAATGATCAGTCAACGTTTTGGGCCGGAACCCTTCGTCAGGACTGAAGAGGGAAGAGGCAGAGGCCTTATAAAGAAGGTGGGAGGAGGGTGGGAACATTGAACATAGAACATAGAATAGTACAGCACAGTACAGGCCCTTCAGCCCACAATGTTGTGCCAACCCTCAAACCCTGCCTCCCATATAAGCCCCCAAATTAAATTACTCCATATACCTGTCTAGTAGTCTCTTAAACTTCACTAGTGTATCTGCCTCCACCACTGACTCAGGCAGTGCATTCCATGCACCAACCACTCTCTGAGTAAAAAACCTTCCTCTAATATCCCCCTTGAACTTCCCACTCCTTATCTTGAAGCCATGCCCTCTTGTATTGGGCAGTGGTGCCCTGGGGAAGAGGTGCTGGCTATCCACTCTATCTATTCCTCTTATTATCTTGTACACCTCAATAATGTCTCCTCTCATCCTCCTTCTCTCCAAAGAGTAAAGCCTGAGCTCCCTTAATCTCTGATCATAATGTATACTCTCTAAACCAGGCAGCATCCTGATAAATCTCCTTTGTACCCTTTCCAATGCTTCCACATCCTTCCTATAGTGAGGCGACCGGAACTGGTCACAGTACTCCAAGTGTGGCCTAACCAGAGTTTTATAGAGCTGCATCATTACATCGCCACCCTTAAACTCTATCCCTCGACTTATGAAAGCTAACAACCCATAAGCTTTCTTAACTACCCTATCCACCTGTGAGGCAACTTTCAGGGATCTATGGACATGTACCCCCAAATCCCTCTGCTCCTCCACACTACCAAGTATCCTGCCATTTACTTTGTACTCTGCCTTGGAGTTTGTCCTTCCAAAGTGTACCACCTCACACTTCTCTGGGTTAAACTCCATCTGCCACTTCTCAGCCCATTTCTGTATCCCATCAATATCTCTCTGCAATCTTCAACAATCCTCTACACTATCTACAACATGACCAACCTTTGTTTCATCTGCAAACTTGTCAACCCACCCTTTTACCCCCACATCCAGGTCGTTAATAAAAATCACGAAAAGTAGAGGTCCCAGAACAGATCCTTGTGGGACACCACTAGTCACAATCCTCCAATCTGAATGTACTCCCTCCACCATGACCCTCTGCCTTCTGCAGGCAAGCCAATTCTGAATCCACCTGGCCAAACTTCCCTGGATCCCATGCCTTCTGACTTTCTGAATAAGCCTACCGTGTGGAACCTTGTCAAATGCCTTACTAGAATTCATATAGATCACATCCACTGCACTACCCTCATCTATATGCCTGGTCACCTCCTCAAAGAACTCTATGAGGCTTGTTAGACACGATCTGCCCTTCCACAAAGTCATGCTGACTGTCCCTGATCAGACCATGATTTTCCAAACGCCCATAGATCCTATCTCTAAGAATCTTTTCCAACAGCATTCCCACCACAGACGTAAGGTTCACTGGTCTATAATTATCCGGACTATCCCTATTACCTTTTTTGAACAAGGGGACAACATTCGCCTCCCTTCAATCCTCCAGTACCATTCCCGTGGACAACGAGGACATAAAGAACCTAGCCAAAGGCTCAGCAATCTCTTCCCTCGCCTCGTGGAGCAGCCTGGGGAATATTCCATCAGGCCCCGGGGCCTTATCCGTCCTAATGTATTTTAACAACTCAAACACCTCCTCTCCCTTAATATCAACGTGCTCCAGAACATCAACCTCACTCATATTGCCCTCTCCATCATCAAGTTCCCTCTCATTGGTGAATACCCAAGAGAAGTATTCATTGAGAACCTCGCTCACTTCCACAGCCTCCAGGCACATCTTCCCACCCTTATCTCTAATCAGTCCTACCTTCACTCCTGTCATCCCTTTTTCTTCACATAATTGAAGAATGCCTTGGGGTTTTCCTTTACTCTACTCGCCAAGGCCTTCTCAAGCCTCTTCTTGCTCTTCTCAGCCCCTTCTTAAGCTCCTTTCTTGCTTCCCTATATTCCTCAATAGACCCATCTGATCCTTGCTTCCTAAACCTCATGTATGCTGCCTTCTTCCACCTGACTAGATTTTCCACCTCACTTGTCACCCATGGTTCCTTCACCCTACCATTCTTTATCTTCCTCACCGGGACAAATTTATCCCTAACATCCTGCAAGAGATCTTTAAACATCGACCACATGTCCATAGTACATTTCCCTGCAAAAACATCATCCCAATTCACACCCACACATTCTGGCCTTATAGCCTCATAATGTGCCCTTCGCCAATTAATCCACACCACTCTCTGCAGAATTCTGTGACTGAGGGAAGTACAGTTCCCATACCAGGCAGTGATGCAGCCAGTCAGGTTGCTCTCAATTGGGCCTCTGTAGAAAGTTCTTAGAATTTGGGAGCCCATACAAAACTTCCTCAATCGTCTGAGGTGAAAGTGGCGCTGTTGTGCTTTTTTCACCACACAGCTGGTACGTACTGATCACGTGACGTCCATGGTGATGTGGATGCTGTGAAACTTAAACCCGTTTACCCTCTCAACCCCAGATCTATTGATGTCAATAGGGGTTAGCCCATCTCCATTCCTCCTGTAATCCACAACCAGCTCCGTTGTTTTTGCGACATTGAGGGACAGGTCGTTTCCTTGATACCATTGTGTCAGGGGGATGACTTCTTCCCTATAGGCCACCTCGTTATTGTTTAAGATTAAATCAATCGATGTAGTGTCATTGGCAAACTTAATTAGCAGATTAGAGCTGTGAGTGGCAAGACTGTCATGGGCATACAGAGAGTAAAGGACGGAGCTTAGTACACAGCTTGGAGGGGCTCCTGTATTGAGAGTCAGAGGGGTGGAGGTGAGGGAGCCCACTCTTAGCAACTGACAGTGATCTGACAGGAAGTCCAGGTTCCAGCTGCAGAAGGCAAGGTCAAGGCCGAGGTCTATGAGCTTCTTGTCGAGCCTGGATGGAATTATGGTGTTGATTGCCAAACTGTAGTCCAAGAACAGCATTCTCATATAAGCATCCTTCTTCTCCAGATGTGTAAGGACGGTATGTAGGGCTATGGCTATTGCGTTGTCTGTCAATCAGTTGTGTCAATAGGCGAATTGTAGGGGTCCAGTGTGGGTGGCAGCAAGCTGCAGATGTAATCCTTGACCAGCCGCTCAAAGCATTTGCTTGTTATTGGGTGAGTGTGACAGAATGCCAGTCATTCAGACATGTTTCCTTGGGCTTTTTTGGTACAGAGACAATTGTGGAAAATTGAAGCAGGAGGGCACTCTGCACTGTGAAAAGCAGAGATTAAAAATGTCAGTAAACACTCCTGCCAGTTGTGCTGCGCACATCCTGAGTACTCGCCCTGGGATGCCGTCTGGTCCTGCAGCCTTGCGACTGTCCACTTGTTGGAAACATCTGCATAGGTCAACCTCAGAGATGACCAGGTTGCAGTTTGTAGCAGTGGCTTTCCTTGGAGGCTCAGAGTTAGCGACATCGAACCAAGTGATTGAGCTCATCTGGAAGAGAAGCCACAATGTTGGCGGCACCACAATGTTTGGCTTCGAAGTCTGCGATGGTATGCCGCCTTCACCACAAGTCACATGTGCTATTCATTGTGAATCTTAACTCAATCTTGTCCTGTATTCTTTCACAGTCTTGATAGTTTAGTGCAGATCGTAGCTGGTTTTCTTGAGCTCGAGCTGATTGCTAGCAATGTAAGCTCTGCGTGGCATGTCAAGTGCTGCTCGCTCAGAAATATTGATCCAGGGTTTCTGGTTCAGGAAGACCCTGACCAACTTTTTGGGGACAACATCGTCATTGCACTTCTGGATGAAGCACATGACTCCATCCCTGAATATAGAGATGTCCTCATCATGGAAGACATTCCAGTCGACGTCATCGAAGCAGTCCTGCAGCATGGAGGCTGATTGGTTGGACCAAAAGTGGACGATTTTAACTATGGCCACCTCTTGTTTCAGCTTCTGCCTGTACATCAGCAAAAGCAAGATCGAAGAGTGGTCTGATTTTCCAAAAGCCAGGCAAAGGAGAGCTTTGTAAGCGTTGTGGAAGGAAGTGTAGCAGTGGTCAAGTGTGTTATCTCCATGAGAGGGATTTAGACTTGGGAACATCAGTGGGATCCAGCTACTGCACAATACTTTCTTGGGCCAGGCAAACAAATTGAAGGAAAGAGAAGAGGAGTTGTAAGATGGCTGTGGCAGATGTGGCTGCTGCAAAGATGCAGGGATCTTGCTTACTTTGCCACAGACCAGGGCACTTAGCAAGGGACTACTGCACCAGAGACAGAAGGGCAGAGGAGATAATGTGACATCTGTGGTCTCCCAGGCCACAGTTGGAGGCAATGTCCCAATAGGGGAAGAAGGATGAGAGTCTCCCCCCAAGATAGGTGAAGACCACGACAGACCCTGATTCCCCAATGCTGACAGTGTCCTCTCTGCCCAATCTGACTGATGAACAGTTTATAGAGCTAGTAAAGACAGCCTTGAGATTGGACAAATAACTAGCTGCGGCCCCCATCGTCAGCACTGGTAACACATAGATGAACACAACCAGGACTGCGATATGTTAGTGGACACAGGGGCTTCAGTACTGATAAATGACCCACCCTTGCCATCAACTGGAGAGTAACTTTATATTATGGGTGTAGGGGCAAGGACAGTGAAAGCGGAAAGAATTGAATCACCGATACTAAAAACTGGTGGAGTGCAGCTTCAAGTTTATTTCTGAGCCTGTCCCCTAAGTTGAAGGAGGCAGGAAAACAGGTAACTGTCAGGAGAGGGAAGGGAAACTGGCAGTAAATACAGAATACCCTTGTGGCCGTTCCCCTCAATAATAAGTATACCCTTTTTGGATACTGTTGAAGGTGATGTCCCATTGGGGTGGTGGGGCGGAGCCACACCAAACGGTTCTCTGACACTAACTCTGGTGCTATGGCTCAGAAGGAAAGGGGAGAAGAGGACTGCAGCAGAAATAGAGCATTCCATAATTCGCAGAGTAGACTTGAGCAGCAGTAAATCAGAGATTTGGAGTGAAAGAAGGACTGACTCACTCAGGTTAGCGGGTGAGCATTAAAAAGCTGTGCTTCGCGGGTTTTGGCATGTCAGTGATTGGGATTCATTAACATGTTCAACTAAAAATAAGGCAGGGGCTGGTGGAACAGACTTTGTTGGAGGGGATAGTGTTAGAATGTGGATTTGAGGCTTTAGTTCTTTGAAGCTTCAGCGAGGAAAGGCTTGAGTGAGAGAAGGCGAAAAGCTGTAGGTAGACTTTTTTCCAATTTATTTATTGTTTCCTTCTTTATAATTGCACAGTTAGAGCAGTCAGTGCCAGGAAGGATAGCTGAATGTTCTTACTGCAGAATGTGGGAATGCAGAGAGACTTCCAGTGTCACTGACAACTTCACCTGCAAGAAGTGCATCCAGCTGCATCTTTTAACATTGCACGTTAAGGAGTTGGAGCTGGATCTGGATGGACTCCGGATCAGTTTGCAGGCTGAGGAGGTGATGGACAGGTCATATAGAGAGGAGGTTTTACCCAAGATGCAGGACACAGGAAAGTGGGTGACAGTCATGTGGGTGAAAGGGGTTAAGGAGCCAGTGCAGAGTACCCCCGTGGCCATCTCTCTCACCAACAGGTATACCTCTTTGGATACTGTTGGGGAGGATGACCTATCAGAGGAAAGCCACAGCGGTCAGGTCTCTGACACTGAGTAGAGACAAGTTGTGGTGATAGGGGGTTCGTTATTTAGGGGAACAGAAGGAGGTTCTGTGGAGGAGGATGATATTTCCAGATGACATGTTGCCTTTTGGGTGCCAGGGTCTGGGATATGTGAGATGAAGTCCTCAGCATTCTTAAGTGGGAGGGTGAACAGTCAGAAATCATGGTCCCTGTAGATACCGATGACATGGGTAGGATGAATGATGAGATTCTGCATAGGGAGTTCAGGTAGTTAGGTGCTAGTAAATGACAGGACCTCCAAGGTTGTGATCTCAGGATTGCTGCCCATACCACATGCTGAGGAGGCCAGAAATAGGAAGACTATACAGTTTAACAGGTAGCTGAGGAATTGGTGTAGAATGTAGGATTTGATATTTTTGGGTAATTGGGCTGTCTTCCAGGAAACTGAAGAGAAGAGATATTTTTCATGTAAAAGGAAACTAATAGGGTAACTAATATCCTAGTGGGAAGGTTTTCTAGTACTGCACAGCCAGGGGTGGGGGGGGAGTGGTTCAACCTCGAGCTGCAGGGCGATGGGAACCAAAGTGCCACAACAGACGGTAGAGTGTTTGCGGAGACAGATGTTGTTAAGATCTCAGACAAAGTCCAGAAGCAAATGGTTAGGCATCATGGGACTAATGTTCTGAGCAACATATATTTCAATGCAAGGAGTATCGTAGGAAAGGTGGGTGAGCCCAGAAGGGAATCTCAGCATGGATCAACACCTGGGATTATGACACTGTAGCCATTAGTGAGATTTGGTTGCAGGAGGGGAAGGGCTAGCAAATCAATATTCCGGCGGTGCATTGTTGCAAACATGATAGAGTGGGAGAGATTAAATGGGGAGGGGTGGCGTTACAAGTCAGGGAAAATGTCACAGTAGTGCTCAGTCAAGACTGAATGGAGAACTCATCTAGTAAGGTGTTATGGGGGGAGCTGAGAAATAAGAAGTGCATTGCCATGTTAATGGGTCTATATTATAGACAACCAAATAGTCCGCGGGTGTTCCACGTAGCTGACAAACAGGCAGGTATAGCTGGGACCCATGCGAGTGTCCATGGCTATACCTTTTGTTTGAAGGAAGTGGGAGGACCCAAAAGAAAAATTATTTAGAGTGAGGACAAGTTCCGGTCGTTGTCACAATGTTGTCACATTCCGGTCCGTTGACTCCTCATTTCAGTTAATTTCCTTTTCCCCATGTTCTATGGGGCTCCTTGATTAGGGCATCTGATTTTCATCTGAACCAGCAGCATAAAAACTCTGGCTTACATCTACTCAGGGCTGGACTGACTCACTACAGCCAGTGCAGCAATGCATGTTCCGGCCCGTCAAGAATCGTGGATTCTAAGTGACTTCGGGAATTCTGTCTATTTGTGTTCAGCTACGTCATTGCTGGCCGTTTGCTGCTTCATGTGCTGCCCAGTGTCAAGATACGAATCGCCTGTAGTTGTTTGGTTTTGTCGTCTTGTGTCCAGCTGAGGATTGCTGGCTATTTGTCCCTCCTCTGAGCCAAGATGCAAATTGTCTGTCGCTGTTGGGTTTTGTCATCTCATGTCCAGCTGAAGATTACAGGCCGTTTGCCGTTACTCTGAGCCAAGATACGAATTGTCTGTCTTTGTTTCGTTTTGTTGTCCTGTGTCCAACGTCCGAGTCCAGGCTCCATGTCTAAGTCAAGTCCAAGTCCAGGCTCAGTGTCTGGGTCCAAGTCCAAGTCCAGGTTCCGCGTCGGAGTCCAAGTCCAAGTCCAGGTTCTGCGTCCGGGTCCGAGTCTAAGTCCAGGTTCCATGTCTGAGTCCAGGCTCCATGGCCATGTCCAAGCCCAGGTTCCTTCGGTTTGTTGTCCAACGTTCACATCCATGTGAGCACCTAATCCTCGCTCTCCGGCCTTCCTGGCAACTATTAATAAAACACACTTCTTGTAATGTTACCTCTGTGTCTGTGTCCTGCATTTGGGTCCATCCCCAATGCCCCACGTAACACTGCTAGGCAGAGGAGTGTGGTGGTGGAGGGGAGCTGGTTAGGTCTGGTGTCCAGAAAGAAACAGAGACAGTTGAGACCTTCCTGGTGGGGGATGGAGGTATGTAGTAAAAATGAGATGGTGGGGGCCAAGGAACCTGAAATCCTTGAAAAGATCAAGAGTGCGTGAGGTGTCACAGATGTAGGTGGGAAGGGACTGAACCAAGGGGCATAAAACAGAGTTGAGGTATGCAGATATGAGTTCAGTGGGACAGAAACAAGCTGAAAGAATGGGTCTACCTGGACAAGCAGGTTTATGGATTTTGGGTAGGAGGTAGAAACAGGAGGTGTGGGGTGTTGGAACTATGAGGTTTGTGGCATTGGTGGGAGATCCCCAGAGTCAATAAGATTGGTGATGGTGTGGAGACAATGTCCTGCAGTTTCTTAGTGGGGTCCTGTTCAAAGGGTAAGTAAGAGGAGGTATCTGAGAGTTGGTCCTCGGCCTTGGCAAGGAAGAGATCAGTTCGCCAGACTACTACAGCTCCCCCCTTATCTGCAGGTTGATGGTGAGGTTAGGATTAGTGCGGAGGGAGTGGAGAGCTAAGCGTTTGGAAGGACTGAGGTTGGAATAGGAGAGAGGACAGTTAAGACGGTTAATGTCCCATAGGCGGTTGGCAATGAAAAGGTCCAGAACAGGCAGAAGACCAGGGTGAGGTGTCCAGGAAGAGGAGGAAGGTTGAAGATGGGAGAAGGGGTCATTGATGTGGGGTGAAGAGTCCTCGTGAAAGAAATAGGCTCGGAGACAGAGACGATGGATGAAGAGCTCAGTATCATGGCGGGCACGGTACTCACTGAGTTGTGGGCGTAGGAGGACAAAAGTGAGACCCGTATTGAGGTCAGATTGTTCTGTCTCAGTGAGGGGAAGGTCAGAGGGAATGGCTGACAAAGGTGAGGCCCATACTGCGGACAGAACATTCTGCCTCAGAGGGGGGAAGGTTGGAGGGAATAGTTAACAAAGGTGCGGCCCTTACTGAACATTTTGCCTCAGAGAGAAGAAAGTCGGCTGACAAAGGTGAGGCACTTTCTGAGGACAGATTGTTCTGTCTCAGTGAGGGGAAGGTCAGATGGAATGGTGGACAAAGGTAAGGCCCTTACTGAGGATTGAACATTCTACCTTGGAGAGGGGAAGGTCAGAGGGAATGGTTGACAAAGGTGAGGTCCTTACTGAGGACAGAGCATTCTGCCTCGGAGAGGGGAAGGTCAGAGGGAATGGTGAAAACTGGCATGGATGACAGCTGGGATCGGAGGGGGAAAGGGGTTGGTAGTGTCTGAGGGGAAGGGAGGTTTGGGATGATCAGGGATGGTGGGGTGAGAGGAAGATGGAGTCTCCAAGGACCCAGGAGCTGATGGTGGGACCTGAGAGACAAGGGATTGTGGAGTGGTGGAGGGGAAAGGGGAGATGGAGGTTCCAGCGACAGTGCGTGAAGACCTGGCCCAGAGGTGCAGTGGGTCAGGGCCGGAGTCGGAGTTGGAGGTTTGCGCAATCAGCACTTTGGTGATGTCCGAGGTCGTTGGAACCCCCATTAACTGCGACGGAGTCTGGTTTAGGATCTGCTCTGGATGGTTAGAACAGTTGAGGCCAGCAGCAGAGATCGCCGTCTGGAATCCAGGGCTGTCAGCACTAGAGCCAGCAGGGTCTGTGGCCTGTAGACGGGCGACCTTCTGATCCTTGCAGGACGAGAGAAAGTCAAACCGGTGATTGAAATCTTAGAACCAGTGGAGGAGGAAGAGGCATTCAAGTCCATTACAGGCGGCGGAGAGAGAATCCTGGAGTTGTGGAAGTGACTGGGATAGGGACACCAGGTACCTCCTCATGGCGGAGACCATGGCATGTAGAGCGTGGTGGGACAGTTGATTGAATGTCGGTACCTAAGTCCTCATAGGGTCCAAATCGAGAAACCTGGAACCGAACCTGGAAACTGTATGGTATAAGCTGGCGGCGAGTACATATTCCCAGAAAGGATACATGGCTGTAGTAGCGGGTCTGGGTAAGCACGTGGTCAAAGAGTTGGAGGGCAGCAGAGATCATAGTGGGGGTGCAGTGAGAGAGAGTTTCACTGAACTCCTGTCGAAAGGAAGATTTAAACTTCTTCAGGGTAGGCCTCCCTGGAAGAGACTTCACAGAGTAGTAATCAAATAACAAACAAGAGAAAATTTACAGATACCAGAAATCTGAGTAACACACACAAAATGCTGCAGGAACTCAGCAGGCTGGGCAACATCTATGGAAAAAAAGTACAGTCAACGTTTCAAGCTCTAACAATTCAGAGCAGACTCATAACCCAGACTCCACCATCATCAATGAGGGTTCCAACGACCTTAGACATCGCCAAAGTGCCGATTGCGCAACCTCCAACTCCGACTCTGGTCTTGACTCCAGGCCAGGTCTTCACATGTTGCCACAGGAACCCTCCTCTCCCTTTCCCTACCACCACTCCACAGTTCTGCGTCCCTTGGGTCCCACTGCCAGCTCCTGGGTCCTCGGAGACTCCATCTTCTTTCTTTCTTTTTCAATCTTTTTATTAATTTCATAGAATGAAAACATAACATAGCAATAATACAAATAGTAGGAGATACATTGTTGCACTTAATTGAGTAATTGTAAGACCAAATAGTATAAATTGACAAAGCTCCCAATCATGTAGAAAAGCAATGAATAATACAGGGCAAAAAAAAACTGAAGAAAAATCATGAAAAAGGAAAAAAATAGAAAAAAACCCCTTCCAAAAAAAACAAAACTAAACAGTATTAGTCAACTAAACTAAAAGACTTGGGCAATTCTAACAACTTAAAAATGGGAGAGAAGAAAACCTTAGTGTCGATGACTCCATTCCTCTCAACCAACAGTACAGAGAAATAAAGTAAGTTTGGAAATGTTCAAATTACATCAAATGAAAATGCTGAATGAATGGCCTCCAAGTTTTTTTCAAATTTAATGGAAGGGTCATAAACCGCACTTCTAATTTTTTCCAAATTCAAACACACCATAGTTTGTGAAAACCAATGAAATACTGTAGGAGGGTTAATCTCTTTCCAATTCAGCAGAATGGATCTTCTAGCCATTAAAGTAAGAAATGCAATCATCCGGCGTGCTGAAGAGGTTAAATAATTTGAGTCTATTATTGGTAATCCAAAGATAACAGTAATTGGATAAGGTTGTAAGTCTATATTCAAAACCATTGAAATAATATCAAAAATAGCTTTCCAATATTTCTCCAACAAAGGACATGACCAAAACATGTGAGTTACAGAAGCTATCTTGGAATGACATCTGTCACATATTGGATTAATATAAGAATAATAACGAGATAATTTATCTTTGGACATATGAGCTCTGTGCACTACTTTAAACTGTATCAACCTGTGCTTAGCACACACAGAGGATAAATTAACCAATTGAAGAATTTTTTCCCATTTTTCAATCGGTATAATAATCTTAAGTTCTCTTTCCCAATCAGCTTTAATTTATTGGAAACATCAGGACATAAATTCATAATTATATTATATATAATTGCTACAACACTTTTCTGAGAAAGATTTAAATCTAAAATTTTTTCCAAAGTATCCATTGGATATCGGTGTGGAAAATTAGGAGAAACAGTAATTAAGAAGTTTCTAATCTGTAAATATCTAAAAAAGTGAGATCTGGGTAAGTTATATTTATTAGAAAGTTGATCAAAAGACATGAAACAATTATCCAAAAATAAATCACGAAAACGTATTATACCTTTGGTTTTCCAATCAAAGTAAGCTTGATCCATAGTGGAAGGTTGAAAAAGGAAATTAGATATGATAGGGCTTGCTAAAATAAATTGATTAAACCCAAAAAATCTTCAGAATTGAAACCATATACGTAAAGTATGCTTAACTATTGGATTATTCATTTGTTTATAGAATTTAGAAGAAGTAAAAGGAAGCGAAGTTTATAAAACCGAACCCAAAGAAAACCCTTGTAATGAATTACGTTCAAGATTTACCCAATGTGGATTTAAAGATACACCCAAATCTCGTAACCAAAATTTTAAATATTGAATATTAATTGCCCAATAATAGAATCTAAAATTCAGGAGGGCAAGCCCCCTCCCTCCTTTTTAGATTTCTGTAAATACCTTTTACCTAAACTAGGATTTTTGTTCTGCCATATATATGAGGAAAATTTTGAGTCTACATTATCGAAAAAAGATTTTGGGATAAAAATTGGAACTGACTGAAATACATATAGAAATTTGGGCAAAATGATCATCTTAATAGTATTAAACCGACCAATCAAAGACAAAGAGATTGGTGACCATTTAGTAAACAAAAGTTTAATCTGATCAATTAAAGGTAAAAAATTAGCTTTAAATAAGTCTTTATACTTTTTCGTAATTGTTATCCCTAAATATATAAATGAATCAGTAACCAATTTAAAGGGTAAACATCCATAAATAGGTACCTGCTTATTTAGGGGGAATAATTCATTCTTATTAAGATTCAATTTGTAACCAGAAAAATTACTGAATAGAGCCAACAAACCTAGAATAGCAGGAATTGACTTCTCCGGATTAGAGATGTATAACAACAAATCATCTGTATATAGTGATAATTTATGTATTTTGTTTCCACGGGTAATACCAAAAATATTGGGCGAGTCACGAATAACAATTGCTAAAGGTTCAAGGGCGATATTGAATAGTAAAGGACTAAGAGGACATCCTTGCCTAGTACCACGAAAAAGACGAGAAAAGGGAGATCTATGATTATTAGTACAAACCAAGGCTACCGGGGAGTAATATAACAATTTAATCCAAGATATAAATGTCAAACTAAAATTAAATTTCTCAAGGACACTAAATAAATAAGGCCATTCAACTCTGTCAAAGGCTTTATCAGCATCTAATAAGATAATACATTCTGTGGTAGTAAGTGAGGGGTATAAACAATATTCATTAACCTCCTAATATTAAAGAATGTATAACGATCTTTAATAAATCCGGTTTGATCCATAGATATAATTTGAGGTAATACCTTCTCTAACCCAGTTGCTAGAATTTTTGACCCTATTTTGCTTCAAGATTCGGACTTTGTCAAGTTTATAAAGGAACAGATTGATTTCTTCTTTTCAACTAATACTACGGAAGAAGTTTCCAATGGAACTGTTTGGGACGCTTGTAAAGCTTATATCCGTGGTCAGATTATTTCCTATTCAGCTGGTTCGAAAAGACGTGTTAACCGCTTTATTTTCACCTTGGATGTCCAGTCCCTGTATACTTCCATCCCCCATCAGGAAGGTCTCAAAGCTCTACGCTTCTTTTTGGATTCCAGACCTAATCAGTTCCCCTCTACCACCACTCTGCTCCGTCTAGCAGAATTAGTCCTTACTCTTAATAATTTCTCCTTTTGCTCCTCCCATTTCCTCCAAACTAAAGGTGTAGCTATGGGCACCCGTATGGGTCCTAGCTATGCCTGCCTTTTTGTTGGGTTTGTGGAACAATCTATGTTCCGTGCCTATTCTGGTATCTGTCCCCCACTTTTCCTTCGCTACATCGACGACTGCATTGGCGCTGCTTCCTGCACGCATGCAGAACTCGTTGACTTTATTAACTTTGCCTCCAACTTTCACCCTGCCCTCAAGTTTACCTGGTCCATTTCTGACACCTCCCTCCCCTTTCTAGATCTTTCTGTCTCTGTCTCTGGAGACAGCTTATCCACTGATGTCTACTATAAGCCTACTGACTCTCACAACTATCTGGACTATTCCTCTTCTCACCCTGTCTCTTGCAAAAACGCCATCCCCTTCTCGCAATTCCTCCGTCTCCGCCGCATCTGCTCTCAGGATGAGGCTTTTCATTCTAGGACGAGGGAGATGTCTTCATTTTTTAAAGAAAGGGGCTTCCCTAACTCCACTATCAACTCTGCTCTTAAACGCATCTCCCCCATTTCACGTACATCTGCTCTCACTCCATCCTCCCACCACCCCACTAGGAATAGGGTTCCCCTGGTCCTCACCTACCACCCCACCAGCCTCCGGGTCCAACATATTATTCTCCGTAACTTCCGCCACCTCCAACGGGATCCCACCACTAAGCATATCTTTCCCTCCCCGCCTCTCTCTGCATTCCGCAGGGATCGCTCCCTACACAACTCCCTTGTCCATTCGTCCCCCCCATCCCTCCCCACTGATCTCCCTCCTGGCACTTATCCGTGTAAGCGGAACAAGTGCTACACATGCCCTTACACTTCCTCCCTTACCACCATTCAGGGCCCCAAACAGTCCTTCCAGGTGAGGCAACACTTCACCTGTGAGTCGACTGGGGTGATATACTGCGTCCGGTACTCCCGATGTGGCCTTTTATATATTGGAGAGACCCGATGCAGACTGGGAGACCGCTTTGCTGAACATCTACGCTCTGTCCGCCAGAGAAAGCAGGATCTCCCAGTGGCCACACATTTTAATTCCACATCCCATTCCCATTCTGACATGTCTATCCACGGCCTCCTCTACTGTAAAGATGAAGCCACACTCAGGTTGGAGGAACAACACCTTATATTCCGTCTGGGTAGCCTCCAACCTGCTGGCATGAACATTGACTTCTCTAACTTCCGCTAGGCCCTACCTCCCCCTCGTACCCCATCTGTTACTCTTTTTAATGCACACATTCTTTCTCTCACTCTCCTTTTTCTCCCTCTGTCCCTCTGAATATACCTCTTGCCCATCCTCTGGGTCACCCCCCCCCCGTCTTTCTTCCCGGACCTCCTGTCCCATGATCCTCTCGTATCCCCTTCTGCCTATCACCTGTCCAGCTCTTGGCTCCATCCCTCCCCCTCCTGTCTTCTCCTATCATTTTGCATCTCCCCCTCCCCCTCCAGCTTTCAAATCCCTTACTCACTCTTCCTTCAGTTAGTCCTGACGAAGGGTCTCGGCCTGAAACGTCGACTGCGCCTCTTCCTATAGATGCTGCCTGGCCTGCTGCGTTCACCAGCAACTTTGATGTATGTTGTTAAGAATGAAATACTTTTGTTGGTTGATAAAATAAAAGAAATCGATAAAAAACTTCTTGGATAGACCAATTATGCGTACGTTTTGTCTTCTCGATCGATTTTCAAGATTGATGACTTTGGATTTAAGGTGTTGCAGTTGTTTAGTAGTCAAAGCTAAATTCTTCTCTAAGTTCTCAACTTTTGAATCCATCTTCTGAGATTTAATATCCAGTTCAGAGATTTTACCTCCATGTTTTTGAACTTCACAATCCAGGGATTTCAAAGATTCCGTGATTGATTTTAAATCTTCATTAAGGCTTTGATGATGTTGTTCAAATTGAACAAATAAACTTTCAGATAATATTTGCCGTTGTTCCTCGAACTTTTCCTCCGGACACTACATCATAAGCTCATAAGTTAGTTCCATTTGTTTGGAATCACCTTTCTTTTTCCCTCCGTTCCCGTCAGAGTCTTTCCCATCTTTGGCTTTGGATCTTGTACTCATTTCTTTAAACTCCAGATTTGCAATTTACGAAAAAATCAGTAAAATCAGTAAATCAATAAGATAGAATAAATCTTCTGGTGTGGATAAAATTAATTAGATCCAGGAGATCATAGGTTAATAAAGATAACGGGAATGGAGCGAAGTCAGAGACGACCTCACTCCATGAGTGCTCCCTGCAGAATCGCGACTCCATCTTCCTCTCACCCCATCATCCCAGAACATCCCAAACTTCCCTTCCCGTCAGACACTACCAATATCCATCTCCCTCCGAACCCAGATCTCGTCCATGCCAGGTTTTCACCATCCTCTCTGACTTTTCCTTCTCTGAACCAGAATATTGTGTCCTCAGTAAGGGCCTCACCTTTGTCAACCATCCTCTCCGACCTTCCCCCCTGCCCCGAGACAGAACATTCTGTCCTCAGTCTGAGCCTCACCTTAGTCAACCATGCCCTCATCCCCTCCAACTTCCCCTCACGGAGACGGAAAATTCTGTCCTCCTGTGCCCACAACTCAGTGAGTACTGTACCCACCATGATGCTGAGCTCTTCTTCCGCTGCCTCCGTCTCCAAGCCTATTTCTTTCACAAGGACTCTCCACCATGCACCAATGATCCCTTCTCCCATCTCCAACCACCCTCCTCTTCCTGGAAACCCCGCCCTGGTCTTCTACCTGTTCTGGACCTTTTCATTGCCAACTGCTGATGGGACATTAATCGTCTAGACTTTAACACTCCTCTCTCCTATTCCAAACTCACTCCTTCCAAACGCTTTGCTTTCCACTCCCTCCGCACTAATCTTAACTTCACCATCAAACCCACAGATAAAGAAGTCCTGCAGCAGTCTGGCATACTGGCCTTTACCTTTCCGAGGCCCAGAGCCAACTCTCAGACACCTCCTCCTACCTACCCCTCAAGCAGGACCCCATAAGGAATACCAGGCAATTGTCTCCCACACCATCACCAACCTTATCGACTCTGGGGATCTGTCAACCACTGCCACAATCCTCATAGTTCCCACACCACAAACCTCACAGTTCCCACTGTCATGGTCCTTGTTGTTAATTCCCTATCTTGCTCCTAATTTCCTTTCATTTTGCCACGGTTCCGACCATTAATTTCCCATTTGCTTCTAATTCGCTTTTGATGATGACACACCTGGTTTCCATCAAGAACTGCAGTATAAGAACCCTGGCATCACAACCACTAATCGCCAGTTCATTGGTCTTTTTCCTGTGTGATAACTACATTTCCCGACCATTTAGAACTGTTTGTTCTAAGTTTAGCTCCGGTTTCAAGGTTTACCTATGAGACGCCGTCTCTCTGAGTCAAGACTCCGTGTAAAGGCTTTGTATCAAGATCCCTCCTGTTGCTGTTCGGTGTTTACGCCTGTATAAGCATCCAAACTCAATCTCCGTGCTTGTGTCCTGCACTTGGGTTTGCTTCCTTCTCTCATTGCAACAGAATGAACTGGCCACAATGGACCCAGCGGACAAAAAGACCCTGGAACAAGTCCTCACCATCCAGGACTCCCTACTGGGTCTGCACGATCAACTTCTCCGGAATGTCGTGGAGAACCTCCGTTCCCTGTCTGCTAACATAACGAAGATCGGTGACCAGGTGGACAGTGTATCCACTAATTTCACTCCATCCACTCCTGGGACTCTGACAAACCAGTCCAGACAGTCAGTAGTGGCAACCCCCTACGTGTCAGCAACACCCCTGCCAAGAAGAGCCGCACGTACCTGAACCAGAACACTACGCTGGGGATTTGGGGAAGTGCCGGGCCTTCCTTCTTCAGTGCTCCTTTGTGTTTGATCAGCAGTCATCCACATACTCCACGGACAAGTCGAAGATAGCTTATATTATGGGATTGTAGCGGGGAAGTGCCTTAGTGTGGGCTACATCTTTCTGGGATAATCAACTGGAGATCTGTTCTTATTTCTCCACTTTTATCACGGAAATGAGAAAGATCTTTGACTACCTCGTCCGCGGTAGAGATGCCGCTAAGCGTCTACTCTCTCTCCGTCAGGGCTCACGCAGCATTGCCGAATATTCTGTGGAGTTCCTGACGTTAGCGGCCGACTCGGGATGGAACAACAAGGCACTCCAAGCGGTTTTTCGGGATGGTCTCAGTGAGAGGGTGAAGGATGAGTTGGCGGCAAGAGATGACACCAACAGCCTGGATTCCTTAATCTCCCTAGCCACCAGTTTGGATAATCGTCTTCGAGAACGTCATAGGGAAAGATCTGGTCATCTTCCACCTTTGGCCACTCCACGGCACTCATTACCATCTCCACCAGCACAAGCCTCTCTTCTCCTCCTGCCCCTAGAATAGCTCCCAGCCCAGCCGTCTCTACCGCCCCGGGAGAGGAACCTATGCAGCTGGGAAGGAACCGTCTTTCTTCCACAGAGGGACTCCGGAGATTCAGAGCGGGGGAATGTCTCTATTGCAGCCAATCCGGCCACTTCCATGCTACCTGTCCCCTTCAGCCAAAAGGGGAGGCGCTAGTAGAAGGGGGGACCCTGGTGAGCCAGATAACATTCCCTTCCATCCTCCAAACCCCGATGCTGATCCCGGCTACTTTACGTTGCAACCAATGATCCCTGCCTCTGTCAGCTCTGGTGGACTCTGGTGCTGAGGGAAACCTTCTGGATGAAGTCATGCTGGAATTCCTCGGGAGCCATTGAGTACCCCTCTTGAAGCCCGGGCACTGGATGGTGGACTTCTGGCCCAGGTCACACACTGTACACCACCCCATCTCTTATTCCCTCCAGGAACCATCAGGATCAGGTACAATTTAACTTAGTTTCCTCTCCTCAAACTCCTATAGTTCTTGGGTATCCCTGGATTGTCCGCCATAATCCTCACATCAACTGGTCCACTGGAAAGATAGCCAGCTGGAGTCCGTTCTGTCACTCCACTTCTCTTCAATTGGTCCTCTCCCCTGTGAAAGTCACCGCTACCTCGTCTGCCGCTGAAACCCCCGACTTATCCAAGGTTCCAGCAGAGTACCACGATCTGGGAGAAGTGTTCAGCGAACAATGGGCTCTTTCCCTGCCTCCACACCACCCTTAAGATTGTGCTATTGACCTTCTCCCTGGAGTCCCGCTGCCCACCAGTCGGCTATATAACCTGTCCCGGCCAGAAAGGGAAGCAATGTAGGCTTACGTAAATGACTCTCGCACGGTGGGCATTATCCGACCCTCATCCCCCGCTGTTGGTGCAGGTTTCTTCCTTGTGGGGAAGAAAGACAGCTCACTACGCCCCTGCATTGACCTCCGAGGCCTAAATAGCATAACCATAAAAAACAAGTATCCACTACCCCATTCTCAACTCTGCTTTCAAACCACTTCACGGAGCCACCATCTTCTCTAAGTTGGACCTAGGAAGTGCCTATCTTCTGGTCAGGATAAGGGAGGGAGATGAGTGGAAAACAGTGTTCAACACCCCTCTTGGTCAATTTGAATACCTGGTCATACCATTTGACCTCACCAATGCCCCTGCTGTTTTCCAAGCCTTCATAAATGATGTCCTTAGACACTTTATTAACCGCTTTGTGTTTGTTTATTTGGATGACATCTTAATCTTCTCCAGCAGTCTTCAGGAATGCACCCACCATGTCCGACAGGCTCTGCAGAGGCTTTGGGAGAACAAACTATTCGTAAAAGCTGAGAAGTGCGAGTTTCACATTCCTCCTGTCAGTTTCTTAGGATACATCATCGAGAGCGGGCAAGTGAGGGCGGATCCCAAAAAGATCTGGGTGGTGGTGGAGTTGCCAACACCCACGATACTCAAGCAACTCCATCAGTTTCTGGGGTTCACAAATTTTTATCGTCGTTTCATCAGGGATTACTGCCGGGTGGCAGCGCCCCTTACTCGACTCACCCCTTTTCACTGGGGCCCCAAAGTGGATGCTGTTTTCTCAGAGCTGAAGAGGCGTCTCACTTCCGCTCCCATCCTGGTTCAATCCCCTCTTGTCAATTCATTGTGGAGGTTGACGCCTCTGACTCTGGGCTGGGAGCGGTCCTCTCGCAACGCTCTGTCCCAGACCAAAGACTTCATCCCAGTGCCTTCTTTTCTCGCCGGCTGTCCCCCGCCAAATGAAATTACGACATAGGGAACTGGGAGTTACTGGTGGTCATTCTTGCTTTGGAGGAGTGAAGGCACTGGCTGGAGGGAGCAGACCATCCGTTTATCGTCTGGACCAATCACAAGAACCTCGCATATGTCCAAACTGCCAGACGCCTGAATTCCCACCAAGCCCGTTGGCCATTATTTTTTGGCAGGTTCAGATTTACATTCACCTATCATCCGGTGTACCAGAACGGGAAGCCTGATGTTCTCTCCTGTCAATATATTTCTGAGGGCTGTCTTCCCAACCCCAAGACCATCCTTCCACCATCCTGTGTAGTGGCTGCCCTCACCTGGGAGATTAAGGCCACAGTCAAAGAGGCCCAACGGACTCAACCTGACCCAGGCAACAGACCCTCCAACTGCCTCTTTGTGCCCGATTCTGTTCGGTCTCAGGTTCTCCAGTGGGGGCACATTTCTCATTTCGCCTGCCATCCCGGGATCGATTAGACTCTGTCCCTTCTGAAGAGACATTTCTGGTGGCCCTCCATGGACGCTGACACCTGTTCCTTTGTCTCTGACTGTTCTGTATGTGCCCGCGAAAGAGCCTCCTACCGACCACCTGCTGGATTGCTTCGTCCCCTACCTGTCCCTAACTGCCCTTGGTCTCAAATTGCACTGGATTTTGTTACTGGACTACCCCTTTCACATGGAAACACTGCCGTAATCACCATGGTGGACTGTTCCTCTAAAGCTATGCACTTCATAGCTCTTCTCAAACTCCCTGCAGCTTGTGAAGCAGCCGACCTTCTCATGCATCATATCTTCCACCTTCACGAGATTCCCTCTGACATTATTTCTGATTGGAGTCCCCAATTCATCTCTCAAGTCTGGAGGTCTTTTTGTCAAGCCCATGGAGCCTCAGTAAGTCTGCCATCCAGCTCTCATCCGCAGACGAATGGTCAAACAGAATGAGCTAATCAGGATTTGGAAGCAGCACTGCGCTGCGTAACTGCCAACAACCCGTCTTCCTGGAGCACCCATCTTGTTTGGGTAGAGTACGCCCTGTGACGGGGTCCCGAATTACCCCTAAAAACTGTGCTTGATTACCCCTATGAACTGTGCTTTTGAAAAGAGAGAGAGAGTTATTTAACACCTTGCTTAAGAGAGAGAGAGAGAGATGAAGACTGCTCACAGGCTGCTTATACTTTCTCCAAGGACATTCTGCTTGTACATTCTTGCACAGACAGAGAGAGGAGGAATTATTTGAGAGACAGTTGGTAGTCAGTACGGTGAGATAAATAGAAGGTCAGATGATAGACCTGGAACACATGATTTTGGACACTGAATGAGCTTTGTTGAGCCTACAGAAAAAGTGGGTTTTAGAGGATCGATCAGGTGGATTGATCAGTGGCTCTTGCAGTGTGTAAAGGAAGTGACTGGTGGGGAGTTGTTCATGTTCCCAACCCTTGCCTGGGTTGATAATTCCACCACAGAAGAACGGTCCCCTTTGTTGTGGTCACAGTCGGTGACTTTTAAAGGATTTCAGAGGACAACGGGAAGATCGACGGCGTCAGCTCACCTGAAGACTCAAGTCTCTCCCTCTCTCTCTCCATCACTTCTAAACTTGATACCACGAACTGAACTGAACTTTACTCACTATTTTCAGACTACCTATTTACCCCTAGACTTGAAGAAACTTGGTTTTCATATATATTCCACACTTACTTATATATAATCTTTCCTAACCTGTTTGATTTATCCGCATTTATATTACTGTATTGTGTAGTTACTAATAAATATTACTAGTTGATAGCAATACTGGAATCCAAGGTGTTTTCCATTTCTGCTGGTTCTTTAACCCGTCATGGGGTACGTGTCAAAATTGGGGGCTCGTCCAGAATATGAGCAAATTGGTTGGGGGGCCTGTTTGAATTGATTGGGGAAAATCCCTTTTGATTTGCTTGTGTGGAAAGACAGCAGAAATGGATGTTGTGGAATTTCTGGAATCACCAAACCCCGTATTCTTGACGAAAGCTAGAAAGTATGAGTTGCTGGACATTGTTAAGGAATTAAAGCTTACAATGGTAAAGAAGGGTAAGACTAAGGTAGAAATTCAAAGAAAAATAGTTGAATATTATGCTTCGATGAAAGAATTTACTGAGGATGTGCTGAAAATGTTCGCAGAAGGTAAACCTACTGAGGCCGACTTTCAGCTTCAGTTGGCAATAGTAAAGATGGAGCATGAGTTGCAACTGAAAGGGCTTGAGGCCGCATAGGCAGAGAAACAGAAAGAAGAGGCAGAAGAACGGAGAGAAGAGGCAGAAAGACAGAGACAGTTTGAGTTGGAGTTGGTGTGGAAAGGGGTTCCATTGCCAAGCCGTAGTAGGGAGCCGGTTGTACCGTTTAACATTAGTTAGGAAATTCAGTTGGTACCTCCATTTGAGGAAACAGAAGTCGATAGGTATTTCCTACATTTTGAAAAAGTGGCCATAAGTCGGAACTGGCCGAGAGATCAGTGGGCTGTTCTGTTACAAAGTGTGATTAAAGGGAAAGCTTATGTTTGCATTATATTGTCGAAACTCCCGACAGAAGGAAGGTGACCCAATTAGTACACGTAAATATGCTGAAGCCTTATCATGACTCTGAGACGGTACCAATAGGTATGGTTATGAAAACAAGTGGGGCTGAGGAATTTGATAATAGGTGGCATAATCATTTTACCAAACTGAATATTGTATCAACAAGACTTGAGAATTCCACTATTTTGAAAGACCTCATTGATAAGGTTTGTCATCTAGAGCCTGCACAGATAGAGCAATTGCAGGAACAAGTTAGCAAGCATAAAGTTTTGTTTCCTGACACTCCAAGACAGTGCACAGCTGCAGTGCATGACATCATTATAAATTCAACGCAGCCCATAAAACAACATCCTTACAGAATGAACTTTGAGAAAAGCAAAGGGGTTGAAAAAGAAATTAGCTACATTTCTAGCAACTGGTATCATTAGGCAATCTACCTCAGACTGGGCGTCATCCTGTGTCCTGGTCCCTGGTAGCATGAGATTCTGTACTGACTACAGGAAAATTAATGTAATAACCAAGACAGATGGTTATCCTATCCCTAGTGTGAATGACTGTATTGTCAAAGCGGGAAAGGCTAAGTACCTCACAAAAATTGATCTGTTAAAAGGATATTGGTGTGTTCCTTTGACCAACAGGGCCAGAGAAATCTCTGCGTTTGTCACACCTTCAGGGTTGTATAAATATAATGTTTTACCCTTCGGGATGAAAAATGCTCCAGGGACATTTCAAAGAATGATCAATTCTGAAATTAGATGTTTAGAAAACACAGGGGTTTATATTGACGATTTAGAGGTCTGGAATGACATGTGGGAAGAGCATATTGCAGCGGTAGCAAAACTGTTTGACAGACTTTCTAAGGCCAATCTTACTATGACCCTCACTAAAAGTGAGTTTGGCCATGTCACCATTACATATCTAGGCTATGTGTTAGGCCAGGGCCAACTGGCTCCTGTAGAGGCCAAGGTTCAAGCTATTATTGAGGTTCCTGTTCTGACCAGCAAGAAAGCTTTGAGAAGGTTTTTAGGAATGGTTGGGTATTATCGTAAATTTTGTAAGAACTTTGCTGACATCGCGCTCTCCCTAACAAAAATCCTAGGGAAGAGTGAAAGATTTGTATGGAATTACCTTTGCCAGGAAGCATTTGAACGTCTGAAAAGGTGTGGATGACATTAAACACCCAGTAGCGTATTTCTCAAAGAAATTTAATGTGTACCAGAAAAATTATTCAATGTTGATAAGGAATTGTTAGCACTTATTCTGGCCTTACAACATATTGAGGTTTATGTTTCTCCTGCTCAGAGACCCCTCGTGGTTTATACAGATCATAATCTGTTTGATGAAGGATAAGAATAGAAGGTTGTTAAATTGGAGTCTGATATTGCAAGAATGTGACTTAAAAATCAAACATGTGAAAGGTACTGACAATATTATAGCTGATTGTTTATCCAGATGTTAAGTTGGAAATTGTACACGTTTTGCTCTGTCATCTGATGATTATATCTATTGTTTCAAACTCTGAAATTTCCAGTTAAACCAAAAATTTCACCTTGGTCAAAATTTTTTTTTGAAGGAAAGGAGTGTGACGGGGTCTTGAATTACCCCTAAAAACTGTGCTCGATTACCTCTATGAACTGTGCTTTTGAAAAGAGAAAGAGAGAGTTTTTTAACACCTTATTTAAAACAGAGAGAGAGACAAAGACTGCTCACAGGCTGTTTATACTTTCTCCAAGGACATTCTGCTTGTACATTCTCACACAGACAGAGAAAGGAGGAGTTATTTGAGAGACAGTTGGTACTCAGTACGGTGAGATAAATAGAAGGTCAGATGATAGACCTGGAACACATAATTTTGGACACTGAATGAGCTTTGTTGAGCCTACAGAAAAAGTAGGCTTTGGAGGATCGATCAGTTGGATTGATCAGTGGCTCTTGCAGTGTGAAAAGGAAGTGACCAGTGGGTAGTTGTTCATGTTCCCAACCCTTGCCTGGGTTGATAATTCCACCACAGAAGAACAGGCCTCTTTGTTGTTATCACAGTTGGTGACTTTTAAAGGATTTCGGAGGACAATGGGAAGATCAATGACGTCAGCTCACCTGAAGACTCAAATCTCTCTCTCTCTCCATCACTACTCAACTCAATACGACGAACTGAACTGAACTTTACTCATTATTGTAAGACTATCTATTTACCCCTAGACTTGAAGAAACTTGGTTTTCATATATATTCCACACTACTTATATGTAATCATTGCTAACCTGTTTGAGTTATCTGCATTTATATTATTGCATTGTGTAGTTACTAATAAATATTATTAGTTAATAGCAATACTGGACTCGAAGGTGTTTTCTATTTCTGCTGGTTCTTTAACACGTCATGGGGTACGTGAGACGCCCACAACTCCCTGGTTAGCGCCGCCACTGGAATGTCCCCCTCTGAATGCTCCCTCGGTTACCAACCCCCTCGGTTCTCCGCTCATGAAGATGACATTGCTGTGCCTTCTGTTCAGGCCTATCTCCGCTGGGGCTATAAGATCTGGAAAGACATATGCAGCCCTGCTCCGCTCAACTGACTGCAACCGGAGGATTGCCGATCGCCATTGGATTCCTGCTCCTGATTATCGGCCTGGACAGAAGGTTTGGCTCTTCTAAAGACATCCCCGTCAAGAACGAACACAAGAACTTCGCCCCTCACTATCTGGGACCATTCAAGATTGAGAATATTATCAACCCCTCGGTGGTCAGACTCAATCTGTCCAAATCTATGCACATCCATCCTACATTCCTCGTCTCTGAATTGAAACCTGTGTCTGTCAGCCCTTTGTGCCCTCCTGCCAAACTCCCTCCACCTGTCTGGATCATTAACGGCTACCAGGGTACACTGTCCGGCGATTACTGGATGTGTGCCGCCGAGGCAGGGGCCTCCAATACCTGGTCAATTGGGAGGGATACAGCCCGGGGGAACGTTCCTGGATTCTCCACTCTTTCCCTCATCCGTGATTTCCATTGGGACAAGCCTGGTTGCTCTCCTGGAAACTCCCTTTGTGGGGGGGTGGGGTTGTGCAGCAGGTACTGTCAAGGTCCCGATCATTAATTCCCTATCTTGCTCCTAATTTCCTTTGATTTTGCCACGGTTCCGACTGTTAATTTCTCAATTGCTTCTAATTCGCATTTGATGACGACACACCTGGTTTCCATCAAGAACTGCAGTCTAAGAACCCCGGCATCAGAACCATTAGTTGCCAGTTTGTTGGTCTTTTTCCTGTGAGATAACTACGTTTCCCGAACTTTTAGAACCGTTTGTTCTAAGTTTAGCTCCAGTTTCAAGGGTTACCTATGAGACTCCATCTCTCTGAGTCAAGGCTCCGTGTCAAAGCTCCATATCAGGGCTCTGTGTCAAGATCCCTCCTGTTTGCTGTTCGGTGTTTATGCCTGTGTAAGCACCAAACTCAATCTCCGTGCCTGTATCCTGCACTTGGGTTTGCTTCATTTGCTCATTGCAACAACCCCACCACATAACTCCCATTTCTACCTCCTACCCAAAATCCACAAACCTGCTTGTCCAGGTAGACCCATTGTTTCAGCTTATTCCTGTCCCATTGAACTCGGATCTGCATACCTCTACTCTATTTTATACACCTGGTTCAGTCCCTTCCCACCTACATCCATGACACCTCACATGCTCTTGATCTTTTCAAGGATTTCAGGTTCCCTGGCCCCCATCATTGTATTTTTACTGTGGATGTCCAATCCCTATACACCTCCCCCCACCAGCAAGGCCTCAACTGTCTTCGTTTCTATATGGACACCAAACCTAACCAGTTCCCCTCTGTCTAGCGGAACTTATCCTCTAAATAATTTCTCCTCTGGGTCCTCCCACTTCCTTCAAACAAAAGTGGTAGCCATGGGCACTCGCGTGGGTCCCAGCTATGCCTGCCTGTTTGTCAGCTACGTGGAACAGTCTATGTTCTAAGCCTACACTGGTGACCATCACGCACTTTCTCTATGCTACTTCGACGACTACATTGGTGCTGCTTTGTCAATTTCATCCACTTTGTCTCCAACTTCCACCCGGCCCTTAAATTCACCTAGTCGATTTCTGACTCTTCCCTCCCCTTTCTCGATCTCACTGTCTCTATCTCTGGAGGCAGCTTATTCACCGATGTCTATTATAAAACAACAGACTCTCACAGCTACCTGGACTATACCTCGTCCCACCCTGCTACTTGTAAAATCACCATCCCCCTTTCTCAACTCCTCTGTCTCCACTGCATCAGCTCTCAGGATGAGCTTTTTCATTCTTGAATGAAAGAAATGTCTTCCTTCCACCATCAACACTGCCTTCCACCACATCTCTTCCATTTCAAGAACGTCTGCTCTTACCCCATCCTCCCGGCACCCTACCTAGGGTTTCTCTTGTCCTCACCTACCATCCCACCAGCCTCCGCGTGCAGCACATAATTCTTCGAATCTTCTGCCACCTCCAAATGGATCCCACCACCAAACACATCTTTCCCACCCCCCACTTTTTGCTTTCCACAGGGATTGCTCCATACGTGACTCCCTTGTCCATTGATCTCCCTCCTAGCACTTATCCTTGCAAGCGAAACAAATGCTACACCTCCTCCCTCACTACCATTCAGAGCCCCAAACAGTCCTTCCAGGTAAGGCAACACTTCACCTGTGAGTCTGTTGGGATTATATACTGTGATCAGTGCTCCCGGAGTGACCTCTTGTATGTTGGTGAGACCTGACAAGGAAAGAAAGACCGCTTCGTCGACCACCTACGCTCCTTCCACCAGAACCAGTAGGATCTCCCAGTGGCCCCTATTTTAATTCCACTTCCCATTCCCATTCTGAT
This sequence comes from Mobula hypostoma, assembly GCF_963921235.1. NCBI lineage: Eukaryota > Metazoa > Chordata > Chondrichthyes > Myliobatiformes > Myliobatidae > Mobula > Mobula hypostoma. The sequence goes on along the minus strand of NC_086103.1, from coordinate 98,610,228 downwards.
ATGTCCATCCATGACCTCCTCCACTGTCAGGATAAGGCCACACTTAGGGTGAAGGAACTACACCTTGTATTCTGTTTGGGTAGCCTCTAACCTGATGGCATCAACATTGATTTCTCAAACTTCTAGCAATGCCTCCACCACCCCCTACCCCCCGTCACCATTTCTCATCCCTTTGTCCCCCCTCATGTATTCTCCTTCTCCGCCCATCGCCTCCCTCTGGTGCTCCTCCACCACCCCCCTCATTTTCTTCTTGCTTCCATGGCCTTCTGTCTCTTTCACCAATTAACGTTCTAGCTCTTTATTTCATCCCTCCCCCTTAAAGTTTCACCTATCACCTGGCATTTCTCTCTCCTCTCCCTCCATCTTTCAAATCTACTCCTCAGCTTTTTTTCTCCAGTCCTGCTGAAGTGTTATAGCCTGAAACGTCTACAATGCTTTTTTCCATAGATGCTGCCTGGCCTGCTGAGTTCCTCCAGCATTTTGTGTGTGACCATGTAATCACACCACTAGATATTGCTTCACCCTTTCGCTTCACCCCACTTTTTATGCTGGAAATCTCCTCTCTTTCCAGTCTTGATGAAGAATCTCAATCCACAATTTTGACTGCCCCTCCATAGAAGCTGCCTAACCCACTGAGTTTCTCCAGCCCCTTTGTTTATTGCTCCAGATTTCCAGTTATCTGCATTCACTGGTACCTCTCATGTAAACAGCAATTTGCTCATGGTCAACTGAGATTTATCCATCGGCGATATGATATTCAAATGTTGGAAAAGTTTGCAGCATCTGAGTCTGAGAAATTCGGTGCATTTCTAAAAATTTTCTTTTAATCTCTATTTTTCACATAACCTCCACAGACTTCATAATACAATTAGGAATTTTTGGCATGGTGGATGATAATATAAATATTACTTATTTCATATGTTTCATTGCTACACTTATCACAATACATAAAACATGATGCTATCAAACATGTATGAAGAAAATAATTGGATCATTATAGTTCGATATTTATGGGTTTGCTGAAGGATAACAAATGGTTATTATGTTAATTATTTATGGCAATAATTATTGCAATAGCCTCAAATTACTATTAAATTTGCAATAGTTCATAACAAGTAGTTAAATAAATTCATACTGAGCTAAGTACTAAATACCAAAAATAAATGAAACTATTAGCTAAATGCAGCTTCTTATTTAGATTAATAAATTTGTGATAGCAGAGATGACAGTAGAAAAGAAATTTAATAAATAAATACCAGGAATGAAAAGAAATGGCTGGAGTTTCTGGAAGCAATTCGGAATGCACAAGACAGATACATTTCCAAGAAGCGGTAGGTAGTATTCTCAAGGTAGGATGACACAACTGCTGCTGTCATCCTGCCTTGAGAGGGAGAAAACGGAATACAAAAGTAAACTATCCAATAATATTGAAAGAGATACCAAAAGTATCTTCAAGTATATAATGTTAGAACATACACCCAAACGCAGCATCTTCCCGCATTTAGACACACTATATTCTCCAGAATATGGATAGCTGGCGTAGCCCCTTCAGGACTGTCCCGCTAATTGGTAATCATTTTTTGAGTGCTAAGAATTGAGTATTTAAAGAGCACTTGAACTGAGGTTTGATGCGCAATTGTAAGCTAAGCTGGAGATATCATCTAGCATTCTGTTTCTCCCCAGTTCTTGTTCAAGTTTTATACCGTGTCTCAATTCCAGCCTTGGATGCTCCAGCACCTGGGTCCAAATTATCTTTGTCAAGATCTCTGATCACATATAATGAGTTCAAGAGCAGTGGGAATAGATATCAGACCTCTTGAAAATGATCCTGGAGAGGTAGGAATGGGGATAAGGAAATGGAGATGAACTGAAGAAGTATTTTTTTTTCACTCTTCACTATGGAAGAGACCAGCAGTATGCTAAAGGTTTGAGAGCGTCGGGGAGCAGAAATGAGTGAAGTTGCTGCTACTAAGGAGAAAGTGCTTGGGAAACTAAAAAGAGAAATCACCTGGACCAAATGGTCCACACCTTAGGTTTCTGAAATAGGTGGCTGAAGATATTGTGGAGGCATTAGTAATGATCTTTTAAGAACCAATTGATTTTGGCATGGTTTGGGAGGATTGGAAACTTGAAATGTCACTCCACTTTTCAAGAAGGAAGGGAGGCAGAAGAAAGGAATTTATAGGCCCATTAGTCTGACCTCAGTAGTTGGAAATACGTTGGAGCTGATTGTTAAGGACGTGGGTTTGAAGTATTTGGAGGCAAATGATAAAATAGGCCGAAGTCAACATTGTTTCCTTCAGGGAAAATCTTGCCTGACTAATCTGTTGGAATTTCTGAAGAAATAACCGGCAGGATAAACAAAAGAGAATTGATGGATATTGTGCACTTGGATTTTCAGAAGACTTTTTACAAGTTGCCACACATGTGGCTGGTTAACAAGATGAAATCCTATGGTAAAGATCATAAGACCACAAGACAGGAGTAGAATTAGGCCACTCAACACGTGTGTCTGCTCTGCAATATTATCATACAGGATCTCAGATCCCACTCAACCACATACACTTGCCTTCTCGCCATATCCTTTGATACTCTGACCAATCGGGCAACTATCTATTTCTGCCTTAACTATACTCATGGACTTGGCATCCACCACAGTCTGTGACAAAGCATGCTACAGATTCACTATTCTCTGGCTAAAATAACTCTTCATTATTTCTGTTATAAATGGTCACCCTTCAGTTTGAGACTGTGTCCTCTAGATCTGGATACCGTCACCATTGGAAACATCCTCTCCACATCCACCCTATCTAGTCCTTTCAACATTCAGTAGGTTTCAATGAAATCCCCATGCATTCTGCTAAATTCCAGTGAGTACAGGCACAAAGCTACCAAACGCTCCTCATATGTTAACTCCTTCATTCCAGGAATCATCCTTGTGAACCTCCTCTGGGCTCTCTCCAATAACAACACATCCTCTCTGAGATATAGGGACTTAAACTGTTGACAATACTTCAAGTGTAGCCTGACGAATGCCTTATAAAGCCTCAGCATTAACTATTTGCTTTTATATTCTACTCTCCTTGAAATAAATGCCAACATTGCATTTGCCTTCTTTATCACAGACTCAATCTGTAAATGAACCTTGTGGAAGTCTTGCATGAGAACTCCCAAGACCCTCTGCACCTCTGATGTTTGCACCTTCTCCCCATTTAGATAATAGTCTGCACTATTGTTCCTTTTACCAAAGTGCTTCATCATACATTTCCCAACGCTGTAATACATCTGCCACTTTATTTGCCCATTCTTGTCAAAGTTCTGCTGAATTTGCATTGCTTCCTCAGCACTACCAATCACTCCACCTATCTTCATATCATCCAAAAAGTTTGCCACAAAGCTATCAATTCCATTATCCAAATAATTGAAAAGCAGTGGTCACAATACTGACCCCTGAGGAACACCACTAGTCACTGGCAGCCAACCAGAAAAGGCACCATTTATTCCCACTTGCTGCCTCATGCCTGTCAGCCATTCTGCTATTCAAGCCGGTATCTTTCCTGTAATACCATAGGATTTTATCTTGTTAAGCAGCCTCATGAGTGGTACCTTATCAATTGCTTTCTGAAAACCCAAGTAAATGACATCCACTACCTCTCCTTTGTCCACCAAACTTTTTCTTCATCAAAGAACTCCAACACATTTGTCAGGAAAGATCTCCCTTCACAGAAACCATGCTGACTTGGACTTATTTTATCATTAGTCTCCAAGTACACCAAAACCTTATCCTTAATAATGGACTCTAACACTTTCCCAACAACTGAGGATAGGTTAACTGGCCTACACATTCCTTTTTTTTGTTGTTCTTCCTTCTTAAAGAGTGGAGTGACATTTGCAATCTTCCAGTCCTCCGGGACCATGCCAGCATCAAGTGATTCTTGAAAGTTCATGACCAACACAACCATTGTTTCTTCAGCAATCTTTCTCAGGATTCTGGAGTGTAGTCCATCTGATCTAGGTGACTTATCCACCTTAAGAATTTTGAGTTTGCCTTTGTAATAGCAATGGCACTCACTTCTGCTCCCTGACACTCTCAGACCTTTGGCACACTGCTAGTGTCTTCCACAGTGAACACAGATGCAATGTACCCATTACATTCATCTGCCATTTCTTTGTCCTCCATTACTACCTCACCAGCATCATTTTCTGTGGTCCAATATCAACTCTCAACTCCCTTTTATTCTGAAAAAACTTTTGGTATCTACTTTATATTATTGACTAGTTTGCCCTCATTATTAATCTTTTCCCTTATTACAGTTTTTTAGTTGCCTGTTGTTGGATTTTAAAAGCTTCCCAATCATCCAACTTCCCACTCACTTTTGCTACCTTATATGCCCTTTCCTTGGCTTTTATACAGTCCTTAACTTCTCTTGTCAGCCACGGTTGCCTACCCCAACCATATGAGAACTACTACTTCTGTAGGACATATCTAACCTGCACCTGGTGAACCATTCCCAGAAACTTCAGCCATTTCTGCTCTTTCATCATCCCCACCAGTATCCTCCTCCAATCCACCTGGGCAAGCTCCTCTCTCATGCCTCTGTAAGACCCTTTATTCCATTGCAATACTGATACATGTGATTTATGCTTTTCCCTCTCAAATTGCAGCATAAGTTAAATCATATTATGATCACTGCCTCCTATTCCTTTACATTAAGCTCCCTAATAAGATCTGGGTTATTACACCACACCCAATATAAGATGGCCTCAGTAGGCTCAAGCACAAGCTGCCCTAAAAAGCCACCTCGCAGGCACTTAACAAATTTCCTCTCCTGTGATATGACATCAACCTGATTTGCCCAATCCCTTTGCATATTGAAGTCCCCCATTACAGTTGTGTCATTACCCTTATTACGTGCCTCTTCCAGTCCCTTTGCAATCTCAACCCCAATTCTTGGTTACTATTTGGAGGCTTATCTATAATTCCCATAATGTTTTTTTTTAACACCTGCAGTTTCTTAACTCCATCCACAAAGATTCAGCATTCTCTGACCCTATGTCACCGGTTCCTAAAGATATAATTCCATCTCTTACCAACAGAGCTACACCACTGCCTATGCTTCCCTGCCTGTCTTCTCAATACAAAGTACATCCTTTGATGTTAAGGTCCCAACTATGGCCTTTTTTCAGCCATGAATCAGTGATGCCCACAACGTCATACCAACCAATCTTTAAATGCGCCAGAAGTTCATCTACCTTATTCCAAATGCTATGCACATATAAACACAGCACCTTCAGTCCTGCATTCTTTGCTCTTTTGAATTTTGCCTCTGTGGTACAATTTAATTTTTCACTCTGTCTGCACTTGTACCCAATCATTAGCTTGTCCTTCCTTACATTCATGTAACATCCATCATCTACTTGTAAACCTGCGGGTGACTCCCTAGCTCTATCATACTGGTTCCCATTCCCCTGCCATATTAGTTTAAACTACTCCCAACCGCTCTAGTAAACCTGCCCGCAAGAATATTGGTCCTCCTCAAGTGCAACCCATCCCTTTTGTGTAGATCCCACCTGCCCCAGAAGAGCTCCCAATCATCCAGAAATCTGAATCCCTGGCTCCTGCTCCAATTCTTCTGCCACATATTTATCTGCCACTTCATTCCATTTCTATCCTCACTGTTGCATGGCGCAGGCAGCAATCCCAAGATTACTGCCCTTGAGGTCCTGCTTCTCAGCTTCCTTCCTAGGTCCCTGTATTCTATTTTCAGGATCTACTCCCTTTTTCTTCCTATGTCGTTAATACCATTATGTACCACAATTTCTGGCTTCTCACCCTCCATTTTTCAGGATATTGTGACGCATTCAGAAACATCGTGGACCCTGGCACCTGGGAGGTAAACTACCATCTGTGTTTCCTTTTCACATCCACAGAATCTGTCCCCCTGACTATAGAGTCCCGCATTACTGCTGTCATCCTCTTTAGTTCCCGACCCTTCTGAACTAGTTCCTTTGCTTTGTCTTCGCCTGTTCTCGTCAAAGCCTTGTTGAGCCAAAGCCTTACACTCTGACTCAGACTACTCTGATGACTACCATTCGACCACTCCCACAATGACCGGTCCGCTAGGCGGTACCTCTCTTTTATAGAGACTGGGTTTTTAAAGCTCTTTACCAGACCTGCATAGGAATGCTTCTGTTGTGTTTGCATTGTACTGAAATCAACAATTCATGTGGAAAAACTTCCTGCTTTTTAAAGCTCTTTGGCAGACCTCTGCGGGAACGCTTCTGCTGCATCTACGCATACTCCAATTAAGAGCCCATGGTATTACAGGAAAGATACTAGCATGGACAAAGTGTTGGCTGATTGTCAGGAGGCTAAGAGTGGGAATAAAGGAAGGCTTTTCTAGTTGGCTGTCAGTGACTAATCGAGTTCTACAGGAGTCTGTGTTGGAACCACTTCTTTTTACATTATATGTCAAGATTTGGATGACGGAATTGTGGGTTTTGTGGCCAAATTTGCAGCCGATACAAAGATAAGTAGAGGTGCAGGCAGTGTTGAGGAATCAGACAGGCTACAGAAGGACTTAGATAGATCAGGCAAATGGGCAAAGAAGTGGCAGATGGAACATGATGGCTGCATGTGCATGGTCATGCACTTTTGAAGAAGAAATTAAAGTGTAAACTATTTTCTAAATGGAGAGAAAATTCAAAATTCTGAGGTGCAAAGGCTCTTGGGAGTCCTTGTGCAGAATTCCCTGAAATTGGGTCGGTGGCAAGAAAGGCATATGCAATGTTAGCATTCATTTAAAGAGAACCAGAATATAAAAGCAACAATGTAATGTTGAGGCTGTACAAGGCACTGGTGAGGCTTCATTGGAGGGGTTCAAGCAAGGTTCACAAAAATCTTATCATATGAGGAGTGTTTGATGGCTCTGGGAATGTACCCACTGGAATTCAGAAGAATGAAAAGAGGAATCTCATTGAAACATATTGAATGTTGAAAGGCCTCGACAGAGTGGATGTGGAGAGGATGTTTCCAATGTTTGTGGAGTCTAAGATCAGAGGACACAGTCTCAGATTAGAAGGACGTCCAATTGAAAGGGAGGCGAGGAGAAATTTCTCTTGCCAGAGAGTGGTGAATCTGTAGAATTCGTTGCCTGAGTGGTTGAGGAAGTCAAGACATTGGGCCAATTTAAGGCAGAGTTTGATAGATTCTTGATTAATCAGGGCATGGAGGGTTACGGAGAGAAGGCAAGAGATTGGGGCTGATCAGCAATGATGAATTCGTAGAGCAGAGACGACAAAGCAAATGGCATACTTCTGCCCCTATATCTTATGGTCTTATGGTCTTAAAGCATTTTTAACTAGCTGACGTTAATTGCTGTCAGATAAATAGGAAATAGAATTGATGTTTTTATAATTCTTACGATGTGTATATTATGTTAGGGTAAAAACTTCAGCAGCAATGTGAAACTACTAAGCAACATCACTTTTGACTCATTTTAGTGCTTCCTGCACCAATTCACTGCACAAAGCATAGGGAAATGGTACTTTGTTTAACATTGATAGATATCATCCCAAAGTGCTGCAGAAAACCCATCAAAGTCTCCGTTGTAATAAGTGCACAGTAGTAATTAACAGACCATTAAATTTAATGGACAGTAAATGAAATGTGGCACATTTCCTCAGAAGGCACTCTTGGCTAGCAGGATTGGATGTTAGAATTGCTTTCCGATCAGGTGGTCTAGTGTTTTTCTCAATTGTTTCTTGAATATTAGATAGTAATTTTGTTCTAATTCATCACTGTGGAAGCAGCCTCTTTAATAATTTTTCATCCAGGTGCAATTATAAAGATCATCAATTCCAAGGTGCAAAATACACTCTGCTACATCCAAAACCAAGCTCCATTACAGATTAACTATTACATTTTGCTTGTGGCAAAGTAATAAAACTGAGTTGGTTTTGTAACTCATAAAAAGGCTTAGCACTAAAGTTGTGCATTGGATATGCAAAACTGGTTGTGATTCAGGGAGGCAAGAAATGAACTGCGACACATTTCATCACTTTCAGATTTTGTTAGCTTCCAGAGTAACCTTTAATATTCTGAAAAATAATGGGTAAATTAGAGTGATTCACATGGAACTCATTGCGCTTGATTGTTGGCAATGCAGGCATTTCAATAAAAATAGTCAGAATACCAGCTGTGTAGCTGTTCGAACATGTGGATCTTTACAACTCAAATTTTCAATCCCCCACTTTCTCTCATCCTCTCCCCAAATCTGTTCCTTTTCTCCTCCTCTCCCCAAATCTCTCCCTTCTCTCCTATTCTCCCAAACTCTGTTCCTCTTGATCTAGAAACCGAAAACCAGCTAGAATGTCACTATTTCAGCCTCTACTTCATATGAGCAAATACAGTGCAGAAAATCACTGAAATATAGATCTACTGGTCCTGTGTGGGTTTAGACCAAACAGAATGGTGTCCTCAGTAACTATTCTATGTTTCTGCAACAGTGGTGAAGCATTGCATCAACACGACGTAATTGGAATGGATTTAAATATGCACATCATTCACTTTTTCTGAAAAGTAGACAAGTTGGCAAATGATTCACAATAGAATGGTGGACAGGTGACTTACCACCCAACTCCTTAACAGCTTGAGGCTCACCCATTTCACTAGTTGTCTTCAGAACTCATGAGTAATGTTTTCAGGGAGAAAATTCAAAAATCAGAAGTGCAAGCGAATTAGCGAGTGCCTGTGCAGGATTCTCTAAAGGTTCACTTGCAGCTTAAGTCAGTGGTAAAAAAGGCAAATGCAATGTTAGCATTCATTTTGAGATAACTTTAATATAAGAGCAAGGATGTGATTATAAATCACATTCTACAGGTATTGCACTGAGTAGTCATCCTTTTTCCTATGACAACAAAGAAAAACCTGAGATATTATAAGATATTGGTCAGACTGCACGGCATATTGAGTGCATTTTTTGGCCTTCTTATCTAAGAAAAGATGTGCTGGCATTGGAAAGGGTCCAGAGGAGGTTCAAGAGGATAATTTTGAGTATGAAAGGGTTAATGTATGAGGAGCATTTAATGGCTCTGATATTGTACTCACTGGAGTTGAGAAGATTGAAGGGAGATCTCATTGAAACCTTTTGAATATTGAAAGGCCTCTGTTGCAGCATGGATGAAATCACCAGAGAGACAGAGTCACTGGTAGATACAAAGCAGCTTCTTTATTCAACACAACAAGCAGGCATCATACAGACGGAGACACTTTTGGGAGAAAGGTCTGCTAGCCCAATGTGGGTTTGACATTTATATGCTAAGCACAAAGGCAATCACTACTTAAAAAGTTATAGACAATGCATAGACAATGCTCCCTATTGAAACTACATACAAAATATCACAAACAACAGGAATTCTGCAGATGCTGGAAATTCAAGCAACATACATCAAAGTTGCTGGTGAACGCAGCAGGCCAAGCAGCATCTGTAGGAAGAGGTGCAGTCGACGTTTCAGGCCGAGACCCTTCGTCAGGACTAACTGAAGGAAGAGTGAGTAAGGGATTTGAAAGTTGGAGGGGGAGGGGGAGATCCAAAATGATAGGAGAAGACAGGAGGGGGAGGGATAGAGCCGAGAGCTGGACAGGTGATAGGCAAAAGGAGATACGAGAGGATCATGGGACAGGAGGTCCGGGAAGAAAGACGGGGGGGGGGGTGACCCAGAGGATGGGCAAGAGGTATATTCAGAGGGACAGAGGGAGAAAAAGGAGAGTGAGAGAAAGAATGTGTGCATAAAAATGAGTAACAGATGGGGTACGAGGGGGAGGTGGGGCCTTAGCGGAAGTTAGAGAAGTCGATGTTCATGCCATCAGGTTGGAGGCTACCCAGACGGAATATAAGGTGTTGTTCCTCCCCCCCTCTCTCTGCATTCCGCAGGGATCGGTCCCTACACAACTCCCTTGTCCATTCGTCCCCCCCATCCCTCCCCACTGATCTCCCTCCTGGCACTTAACCGTGTAAGCGGAACAAGTGCTACACATGCCCTTACACTTCCTCTCTTACCACCATTCAGGGCCCCAGACAGTCCTTCCAGGTGAGGCATCACTTCACCTGTGAGTCGACTGGGGTGATATACTGCGTCCGGTGCTCCCGATGTGGCCTTTTATATATTGGCGAGACCCGACGCAGACTGGGAGACGGCTTTGCTGAACACCTACGCTCTGTCCGCCAGAGAAAGCAGGATCTTCCAGTGGCCACACATTTTAATTCCACATCCCATTCCCATTCTGACATGTCTATCCACGGCCTCCTCTACTGTAAAGATGAAGCCACACTCAGGTTGGAGGAACAACACCTTATATTCCGTCTGGGTAGCCTCCAACCTGATGGCATGAACATCGACTTCTCTAACTTCCGCTAGGCCCCACCTCCCCCTCGTACCCCAGCTGTTACTCATTTTTATGCACACATTCTTTCTCTCACTCTCCTTTTTCTCCCTCTGTCCCTCTGAATATACCTCTTGCCCATCCTCTGGGTCACCCCCCCCCGTCTTTCTTCCCGGACCTCCTGTCCCATAATCCTCTCGTATCCCCTTTTGCCTATCACCTGTCCAGCTCTCGGCTCCATCCCTCCCGCTCCTGTCTTCTCCTATCATTTTGGATCTCCCCCTCCCCGTCCAACTTTCAAATCTCTTACTAGCTCTTCCTTCAGTTAGTCCTGACGAAGGGTCTCGGCCTGAAACGTCGACTGTACCTTTTCCTACAGATGCTGCTTGGCCTGCTGCGTTCACCAGCAACTTTGATGTGTGTTACAAAATATCACACCACCTAACATCATCCTTTCTTTCTGACGCCAGCATGTCTGAGTTGGTATCCACAGCACTTAGGAATCCACAATACATTTATCTGGCATTTTATGTGCTAACATAGAAGACAATTAATATTTATAATGTATAGATAATACTGTCTCCGAAACTACAGCATCAGGTCAAGCTACAGTGCCAGAAGTATCTTGTATTCACACCTTTTTAGGAAGCGCATTGTTGTGGACTCAATCCACATTACTTTGTCAAATAGAAGTCTGGTGGCCAAAGTCATTTAAGTGTAAACAAATCATATACCCAAAAAAATTCACTCTAACAGTCCCTCCTCTTGGCCCTCCTGGGCAAAATTAAATTTGTATCACAAAAGGCCAACCTAAGAGGATTTGCTCAAACAGGGCAGCAAAAAAATGCCCTGCTTCAAAATTCTCCCCAATCTTATGTAAAAATTAATCATCTACTTTCAGCAACCAGCCTTCTTTACAGAGTCCCATCATCACACTTTAGCAGGCTATTCATGGTTTTTCAACATGTTCTCAGTGTCTTCTGCCACTCTCTCGGCGTTTTCTGCCTTTGTGTCTTCTCCGGGTATGTTTTCATCAGCTGTGGTCAGGTCTGGCATGGCCGGCTGGTGTTCCTCTCTTAGGTTCTCTGTAATTACATGGTTACTGGGTACACTTGGTTCCCCACTCTGTCTGTGGGAGCAACATGAGGGTGAGTTGTATGTTTTAACCTGAGTCCAGTGTTTTTCACTGGCTCCCTCGCCGAGTCTGTACATAGACACATGTATCATTGGTTAAGAGTACTGTCTGTGGTCCTATCCACTTGGAGGCAAACCCTGGCCTTTCTGACAGCACCATCGCTATAACTTGGTCTCCGGGCTGTAGAAGGACTGTCCCCTTTCCCTCTGGCTCTCTCTGATCAGCGATTAGCTGTTGTTGTTTTGCTCGGTCCTTTAATATTTTAAGTTGGTTACAAAGGTCTTTCACATATTGGGTCATTCTATCCCTGTAAGCCCCAGGCTCCCTGCAACCCGTAATTACCCCATAAGGGAGTCGCATTGCTCGCCCCATCAATCTTTCGTAGGGGCTGAGACCCAACATGCAGTTCGGGGTTGCGTGCAATCTCATCAGGATTCCTGGTAATACATCCACGCATGTCTTTCCTGTCTCAGCTATAGCTTTGGCTAACGCATTCTTGATTGTTCGATTCATCCTTTCTACCATCCCTGAACTCTGGGGGTGGTAGGGTACGTGGAACCGTTGTCCAAAACCTAGTAGTTGGCACATTTCCTTCATCACATTCCCCGTGAAATGTGCTCCCTGATATGAATCCACCTGAACTGGGGTTCCCCACCTTGGGAGGATTTCCTGAACTAGGATCCATGCAGCGGTGCATGCGGTGCAGTCCCTTGTAGGGAAAGCCTTTACCCACCAGGTGAAGTGATCCATAATTACTAGACAGTAACTTTTCCCCCTGCTTTTTGGCAGGGGCCCTGTGAAGTCTCTCTGGATGTTTTCCTAGGGTCCCCTCGGTCGAGGCTGATTTGCCAACTGTAGCTTTCTGCCCTTTCCTAATGCATCACCCCATGATATAACTTTAGTAGTATCTGTCTAATACAGGGTGGGGCCACCACGACTCTTTCCTCCCCATGTGTCCAGCACCCATCTGGTCCCTCCTTTGCTCCTTTTCTCCTCCATTGTTCCTTCTCTTCTGTCTCTACCTCTTCATATGATTTTACTAAGCTGGCTTCTGTCGTTTCCTCCTGCTCACTTTTAATTTCAATTGCCTCTTGTTCCCCAGCTGCCTTATTCGTAGTAATGTCTGCCCTCGGAGGAACGGGGAAACGTTATGTTCTGGACTGGCTGCAGTCTCTCTGAGTATCCCCTGGTGTTTTTGTTCCTTATCTATATCCTGAACAGTGGTCAGTGTGTCAGTTTGTATAGGGTCCTGCTTAGGGGGTTTATTCAGACCCTCCTCTATTTTAGCTGTGTCTGTCTTTACTTGCCCACAATTTTGCTTGTGTGTAACCCACACTGCTGGGAACTGCTGACAAGGTAACCCATAGACACCATCCTGGCTCCAGTCTCTAATGATCGGGGCGGCTGCGACAATACTAGCCAGGCCGTTTATTCTGTTGGTTGTATGCGTTCGTTGCCCCTGACTCGTCCATATTATTGCTCCTTTTCCCGAATCTATAACAGCTCCTGCTTCCTGTAGGATGTCTATTCCAAGGATTGTGCCCTTATTATTTGGACATACCCAGAAATACATTGGAAGCTGCACTCCCCCGATTTCTAGTATTTGCTTCTCGCTTCTTTCTGCTTTTACTGTTTTCCCTCCTACACCCCGATATAACTGGCCTGTTCAGTTGTTGGTAAGGGTAAGTCTGTTATCGATATTGATGTCCCTGTGTCCACTAACATATTGCATTGCCGTCCCCCTAACAATGCCGTTGTGTACATCCGTGAGTCATCAGATCTGGCCGTGGAGCCCGCTGTCACATCTTTTTCTGCCGTTACTAACTCTTTTATCTGATCGACAGTCAGACTGGTTGCTGATGGGGTGAGTGACTGGGTGTCTGCTGTGACCTTCGCCTGGGTTTCCCCCCTCCCTTTTGGACACTGTCTCCAGCCATGTCCCGATAGGCCACAGCTGTAGCATATCAACTGCTTCACTGCCTTATACCTGGTCCGGCAGCCCTTTGCTAGGTGCCCAGGCTGCCGGCAAGCAAAACAAACTCTCCGGGACATCACAGCAGCTGCATCCACTATACCCACTTTATGATTTCTCTTGTCTTTTCTTTGGTCTATCTCATTGGCCCACAAAACTATCGCAGAGTAGGTGGACCCTACCGTTATGCCTAAATCTAAAACGTCCTGGTGGGCTGAGCTCAGGCCTTCTTTCAGCATTTTTAGGAAGACTTGGTCATCCCTCCCTGGATTATCCAACCCTGAATACTCCTTGTACACTCGACATTTATGTTCCGCATAATCCATGGCTGTCCCGTCAGCTTTTTGAATCACTGCCATTATCATTCCCCAGCTACTCTCGCCTCCCCCCAGCCGCTGCCTCACTTCCCCTTTAAAAGAGCGATATCTTTCTTCATTACTGGTAATTGCCCATGTACCATCCCGCACCCCCTGGGCCATCCTGTCCCAGATATTCATCGGGCACTTGGCTTTCACTAACACATGTATATCTTTAGGGTGCATCTGGTGGATTTCAACCATTTCCTCGAGCTTATGACAGAATTCTGAATTCCCACAGGTGACTTTAAGTGAGGGCAACTCAGACAAAATGCTTTGTTTCTCCCCGGGGGTGAAGGGCCTATGAATAGTCGTAATCAAGGTCAAGGGCTGGCTCGGATCATCAGGGTTCTCAACCTGTTGTTGCCTGACCTCAATAGGTGCCATTCTGGTAGATCTCTCTGGGTAAAACCTCTCCCTGAGATATCCCCACACTAGTTCCCACACTATGCAAAATATCAAAGCCGGGTACCAGTTAAACAACACATAGTTAAAACTGCGGAGTATGTATTCCACAATCTGCCACTTTTGAGTACCCAAACTCATGATACCCTCTGTATTTTCTTGCATCACACTTGCACACGTATACACTAAAATGCAGCTCCCCGAACGAGTATACACGCCCTTACTCTGGCGTCTCGAACTGTACCATTGGTTACCACCTTTCACAACTGGTGGTCCAAGTCTCACCAAGTTAACCAAGTTAACATGCAAAGATTCCTCACTTACATAAACACAGATGCACACACACACACTACTTTAATATCTACCAGTTCAGCTCTCCATGCTTGTGATACCTCGTGTTCCCGTGTGTCCACTGACCGAACACATCCAAGTGTGAGTGTTATTTTAGAAAAGTACTCACCAACTTAGACTGCTGGGAACGCTGGCCATACAACGGGTCACGAAGTATCCCACTCCTGACACCAAATGTTGTAGTGTGGATGAAATCACTGGAGAGACAGAGTCACTGCTAGATACAAAGCAGCTTCTTTATTCGACACAACAAGGTACAACAGGCGTCATACGGACGGAGACACTTTCAGTAGAATGTTCTGCTAGCCCAATATGGGCTCGATACTTATATGCTAAACACAAAGGCAATTGCTACTCAAAAATTTATAGACAATGCGTAAACAATGCTCCCTAATGAAGCTACATACAAAATATCACACCACCTAACATGATCCTTTCCTTCCGACGCCAACATGTCTGGGTTGATATCCACAGCCGTTAGGAATCCACAATACATTCATTTGGCATTTTATGTGCTAACATAGAGGACAGTTAATATTTATAATGTATAGATAATACTGTCTCTGAAACTACAGCATCAGGTCAAACTACAGTGCCAGGAGCATCTGGTATTTACACCTTTTTAGGAAGTGCATTGTTGTGGACTCAATCCACAGTACTTTGTCAAATAGAAGTCTGGTGGCCAAAGTCATTTAAGTGTAAACAAGTCATCTACCCAAAAAAATTCACTCTAACACCTCAGTATAGTGGATATGGGGAGGATGGTTCCTTTAGTGGGTGAGTTGAGTTGCAGAAGGCACAGCCTCAGAATAGAAGTACATCCATTTAGAACAGAGCTGAGAAGAAATTTCTTTAGCCAGAGGGTGGTGAATCTGTGGAATTCATGGATAGCTGTGCGGAGGTCAAGTCACTGAGTACATTTAAAACAAAAACAACAGGAATTCTGCAGATGCTGGAAATTCAAGCAACATACATCAAAGTTGCTGGTGAACGCAGCAGGCCAAGCAGCATCTGTAGGAAGAAGTGCAGTCGACGTTTCAGGCCGAGACCCTTCGTCAGGACTAACTGAAGGAAGAGTGAGTAAGGGATTTGAAAGTTGGAGGGGGAGGGGGAGATCCAAAATGATAGGAGAAGACAGGAGGGGGAGGGATAGAGCCGAGAGCTGGACAGGTGATAGGCAAAAGGGGATACGAGAGGATCATGGGACAGGAGGTCCGGGAAGGCCCCACCTCCCCCTCGTACCCTATCTGTTACTCATTTTTATGCACACATTCTTTCTCTCACTCTCCTTTTTCTCCCTCTGTCCCTCTGAATATACCTCTTGCCCATCCTCTGGGTCACACCCCCCCCCTGTCTTTCTTCCCGGACCTCCTGTCCCATGATCCTCTCGTATCCCCTTTTGCCTATCACCTGTCCAGCTCTCGGCTCTATCCCTCCCCCTCCTGTCTTCTCCTATCATTTTGCATCTCCCCCTCCCCCTCCAACTTTCAAATCCCTTACTCACTCTTCCTTCAGTTAGTCCTGACGAAGGGTCTCGGCCTGAAACGTCGACTGCACCTCTTTCTATAGATGCTGCTTGGCCTGCTGCGTTCACCAGCAACTTTGATGTATGTTGGTTGAGTACATTTAAAATGGAGGTTGATAAGGTAGTCAGGGCATCAAAGGTTATGGGGAGTTGGCAGAAGAATAGGGTTGAGAGGGATAATAAATCAGCCATGATGGAATGGTGGAGCAGACTTGATAGGCCAAGTGGCCTAATTCTTCTCCTATGTCTTACGGTCTAACCAACTCAGCAACCTGAAGCTGGGCAGTGCCAAAATTATTAAATCAGAAATGATAGGAAATCACTTACCAATGTCTGTAAGCGTGGTTTTGATTTCAAACTATCACGATGTGAACTTAAAAAGTGAAGCACAAACATTAAGAGTCTCCGGTCTTTCTTTGTTGCCATAGGAGAAAGCATGATTATTCAGTGCAATTCTTGAAGAATGGGCATTATAAGTAACCTCATGTAATCCAAGCAATAGACAGAGTGCTGGAGGAACTCAGCAGGCCAGGCATCATCTATGGAAAAGAGTGAGCAGTCAACACTTTGGGCCAAGACCCTTTCATCAGGACTGGTGAAGGGTCTCAGCTCAAAACATCCACTGTTCATTCTTTTCCATAGATGCTGCCTGGCTTGCTAAGTTCCTCCAACATTCTGTCTGTGTCCTTGGATTTCCAATATCTGTAGATTTTCTCTTGTTTCACATTATGCAATCTGTATATACGAAATCTCTCATGGATTGAAAGTAAATGCTCCAAGGAAACTCACTCTTCTTCATTCTGGGTATCAATGCATATTCCTACTCCAGATTTACTTGACACTAAATGTCAATCAAAAGCAGATTTCCCCTCTAGTGTTTGGAGAATTATCGTGAATCAAAATCAGGTTTAATATCACTGGCATACGTCATACAGTATGTTTTTTGCAGCAACAGTACATTGCTATACATAATAAAGACTATGAATTACAACAAAAAAGATACATATTAAAAATTAAATTTAGTAAGTAGAGCAAAAGAAGAGGGAAAAAAGAAAAAACCGTGAGATAGTGTACATGGATTCATTTTCCACTCAGATATTTGATGGGGGAGGGGAAGAAGCCGCTCCTGAATCGCTGAGTGTGTGGTTTCAGTCTTCTGTATCGTCTGTACTTCCTCTTTCATGGTAGCAATGAGAACTGTGCATGTCCTGTATTAATAGGGTCCTTAATGACAGTTGCCACCTTTTTGAGTTGTCCTCGCTGCTGGAGAAGCTATTTCCACGATGGAGCTGGCTGAGTTTAGAACGCTCAGCAGCTTTTTCTGATCCTGTACAGTGGGCTGTCCATACCAGGGGAGATGCAACCAGCTGGAATGCTCTGTAGAAATTTGGAAGAGTCTTTGGTGACAGACCAAGACTCCTCAAACTCTCCATGAAAGAAAGCCACTCTCATGCTTTCTTCACTTCTCCCAAAGTTGTTCCACTTAGTAGATTAATCATTCACTTGCATTTACTTTATTTAGAGATACAGTGCAGAATAGGTCCTTCTGGTCCATTGAGCCCAACTGCACAGCAACCCCTGAAAATCTTCATTTAACCCTAATCTAATCACAGGACAATTTACAATGACTAATTAATCTACCTCTACATTTTTGGACTCTGGGGGGAAAGCAGAATGCCCAGAGAAAACCCATGAATTCCACAGGGAGGATGTGCAGAGGCACTTTACAGAGGATGCAGGGAGTGAACACTGAATTCCAACGACCTGAGCTATCATAGCATTGTGCTAACTGCTATGCTGCCATGGCATTTGTAATTTCCCCTCGTGTGTAGGTAAGTGAAGAGAAATGGTCCCAATTCCGACTCCTGTGGAATAACATTAGTCACCAAAGCATTTGTAATTTCCCCTAGTGTGTAGGTTAGTCCACCTTTGGTCCCCATCTGGCACTCACCCCTCACCTGTGGCTCCCCGTAGCTGTTTGCATGCGACAGCGGCCACACCCCGGGCAACGGCTTCGACAAGCCGGCTAAACCAGGTGAGGGTAGCCGACGGGTCTCAAACCCTCGGTGAGATAGGGAGTTGTCTATCCCAGCATGTGAAGACAGTCTCCGGCGGATTGAGCGGACGAGACCTATGGAAGGTCCAACGGTCAAGAAGGCGGTCTCTGCAAGCGTCATGGAACGTGTAGAGTAGGACAAGACACAGAAGACGTCCTGGTCATCCACTGCGCCTAGTCCCATCTCCAGCCGTCTAGACTCTGTCTTGCCACTGGATCCAGATGGGAATTGGGATGAGAGAGTGAGGCTGACGCTGCGCAACTCTCCCTCACTTAAATCCAAATCGTGCGCTAGTCTCGACACCATCATAATGGTGTCGAGGTCCTCATCCACGTCAACGATGGACGAGCAACCAGGTAAGTGAAGAGAAGTGGTCCCAATTCCGACTCCTGTAGACTAACACTAGTCACCATGGCATTTGTAATTTCCCCTAGTGTGTAGGTAAGTGAAGAGAAGTGGTCCCAATTCTGACTCCTGTGGAACAACACTAGTCACCGGTAGCCAACTAGAATAGACCTGCTTTATTCCCAGTCTTTGCCTCCTGCAATCAACCAATCTTCTATCCATGTTAGTATCTTTCCTGTAATACCATGGACTCATACCTTGCTAAGCAGCCTTATGTGAGGCACCTTGTCAAAGGCCTTTGGAAAATCCAGGTATACAACATCAACTGATTCTTCTTTGTCTGTTCCGCTTGTTATTTCCTCAAAGAATTCTACCAGATTTCACAGGCAGGATTCCAGTTAAGGATTCCATGCTGACATTGGCCTACTTTATCATGCACCTTCAAGTACTCCAACATTTTCCCAACCACTGAAGTCAAGCTACCTTCCCTTCTTAAAGAGTCAAGTAACATTTGCAAATTTCCATTCCAGAATTTAGTGATTCTTGAAAGATTACTAATGCCTCTTCAATCTCTTCAGCTCTCTCTTTCAAAACCCTGGAATGTAGTACATCTGGTCCAGGTGACTGATATACCTTCAGACCTTTCAGCTTCCAAATCACCTACTTCTTAGTAATAGCAACTACAGTGACTTCTGCCCCCTGACGCTCTTGAATTTCTGGTATATTGCTAGTGTCTTCTACAATGAAGACTGAAAACAAATATTTATTAAGTTTGTCTGAAATTTCCTTATCTCCCATGACTGCCTCTCCAGCATCATTTTCCAGCAGTCCGATATCCACCCTTACCTGTCTTTTTACTCTTTATATATCTAAAGAAAAAATAAATTGGTATCTTCTTTGATATTATTGGCTAGCTTATCCTCATATTTCCTTTTTTCTCTCCTTATGGTTTTATTTTTATCTGCCTTCTGTTCGTTTGAAAATTTCCCAATCCTTTAACTTCCCAATCATTTCTTCTCGTAACCTCTGACACCTTTATTGACAAAGAAAATATTAACCTCAGGCTTAAATATACCTAATGACTTGGCTTACACAGCCTTTTGCAGCAAAGAATTCCACAAATTCATCACCATCTTTTTTCCTTATCTTTTTTCTGAATGGACATCCTTCAATTCTGACACTGTGTCTTCTGATCCTAAACTCCTCCACTATTGGAAATGTTCTCTCTACGTCCACTATATCCTGACCTCTCGATGTTCAATAGGTTTCATTGAGATTTCCCCTCATTCTTCTAAACTCCAGTGGGTACAGGCTCAGAGTCATCAAACAATCCTCAATGATAACCCTTTCATTCCTTGGATCATTTTTGTGCATTTCCTCTGGACTCTTTCCAATGCCAGTACTTCCTTTCTCAGATAAGGTACCACAGCTGCTCACAATACTCCAAGTACAGTTTGACCAATGTCTTATAAAGCCTCAGTAGTACATCCTTGCTTTTATATTCCAGTTCTCTTGAAATGAATGCGAACATTGCACTTGTTGTCCTCACCACCAACTCAATCTGCAAGTTAACCTTTAAGGAATCCTGCACATTGTCTGTCTGTCTAGGTACTGTATCTAATGCGGACTTAGGTGACCATGGTTTTCCATATAGATCTATCCTTCATTTTTTGGATGACTTCCATTTCCTCAATGTGTAACCACCTGGCTATGCTTTTGATGTATATAAACCAAGGTCTTCCTCTAGGTTTGTTTCCCTCAATCTTTCCAGAGAGTGTGAGTTTTTCTAGTTCATCTTTCCGCATGATGTGTCCTGGGAGTCTGAGTTGTCTTTCTCTTATTGTTGGTATGAGTGATCGAACTGCTTGGGCTCTTCTGAGAACTTCTTCACTTGGTGTGTGTGTGGTCCATGATATTTTTAACATTCTCCTGTAGAACCATAATTCAGCTGCTTCTAGTCTCTTCCATTGCTGGAGAAATGGTCCAGCATTCACTTCCGTAAGTCAGGATAGAATAAATATAGCACTGCAGTATTCTGTTCTTAGTGTTTGTGCTCATCTTTCTGTCTGTTAATATGGTCTTCATTTTTTGAAAAGCTTCTTTCACCATTGCTATTCTGTATTTGATATCTGAGTCGCACCTGCCATTACTTGTTATTAGGCTGCCAAGATATCTGAATTTGTTGACTTGTTTGATGTTTGTATTTCCGATCTTGATTACACATTGTGGATGTTTGTCTTTCTGGAGATGACCATGCTTTCTGTCTTCTTGGTGTTGATTGAGAGGCCTCTGCGATTACTTTCTGCTGCCACTATAGTGAGTGGTTCTTGAAGTTTTGTTTCTGAGTCAGCTATTAGTACAACGTCATCAGCATATCTGATGTTATTTATATTATGGCCTCCAATTGTGAATCCTTTGATGTCTTTGATACTTCTCAAGATATTTTCACTATACAGGTTGAATAAGTCTGGCGAAAAGACACAACCTTGCCTGACTCCTCTCATGATATTCACATACTCACTCACTTCTCATTCTATTCTGATGGATGCTGTCTGGTCCCAGTATAAGTTTCTTAAGAAACATATATCTTTCCCATCTATGTCAAGATCTTGAAGCAATTCCAGAAGATCTTGCTGTCTGACAGTGTCAAAAGCTTTTGTATAGTCAATGAAACATAGGTAGATGTCTTTTTGTATCTGGATGGCTCGTTCACAGATCATCCGTAGCATGAAAATTACATTTCTGGTTCCAGTGTTTTCCACAAAGCCACATTGTTCTTTACTGATTTCTGGTTTTATACAGCGTCTTGCTCTCATCATGATTACTCTGAGAATAATTTTTGCCACGTGGCTCATTAGGCTTATTTTACGATGTAACTCACGTTCTGTTGCTCCCTCTTTCTTTGGAGGTGTGATGAACACTGATTTACTTAAATCATCAGGTATCTCCCCGTGATCATAGATTTCATTTGCTGTTTCTGTTATTTTCTCTATTCCAGAATCTTCTAAAGCCAGTATCATTTCAAAGGTGATGTTGTCTGGACCAGTTGCTCTGTTATGTTTTGTTTTATTTACGGCTGCTTGAATTTCTGCTACAGTATGTCCCAGGAAGATTTGCCTCCTTCATCCTGCAGCGATTGAAAACAGTTTTTCACCTTGATTGGTCTAACCTGCACATTAGATTTTTGAATTTTCTCTCCCATTTACAAAATATTTATTCCTTGCGTCGAAGTGCATGACCATGGGCAACCCTCCATTATATTCTATTTTCCATTTCTTTGCCCGTCCCCCAATCTGTATAAGTACTTCTGCAGGCACCCTATTTCCTCAATGCTACCTTTTTTCATACTGTCTGCAAACTTAGCCACAGAGCCATCAATTCCTTCATCCAAATCAATTGGCACATAATGTGAAAAGAAGCAGTCCCAACACCGACTCCTGTGGTACACCACTAATCACCAGCAGCCAACAAGAAAAGGTCCCCTTTACTCCCACTCTTTTCCTCCTGCCAGTTAGCCAATCTTTTAACCATTCTAGCACCTTTCCCATATTGCCATGAGCTCTTATTTTGTTAAACAGCCTCATGTGCATGTTGTCAAAGACCTTCTGAAAACCAAGTAAACAACTTCCACTGACTTTTCTTTGTCTCCTGCCTGTTATTTCCTCAAAGAATTTCAACAGATTCGTTAGGCAAGATTTTCCCTTTAGAAAAGCATGCTGATTTTGTCATATTTTATCATGTGTCCCCAAGAGCACTGAACTCTCATCCTTAATAATAGACTCGAACATCTTTCGAACCATTGAAGTCAGGCTAACTGGTCTATAACTTCCTTTCTTTTGTCTTTAATATCCTCTTTGATATTATTGGGTACCGTTCCTTCATGTTTCATCTTTTCTCTCTTTTGCTTTTCTGCAGTCTTTTGATATCCTTTTTCAGCCACAGTTGCTTCATCCTCCCTTTACAATACTTCTTCATCTTTGGGATGTATCTTTCCTACTACTTCCAGATTTCCCCCAGAAAGACCAGCCATTGCTGTTCTGCCATCATCCCTGCTAGTGTCCCCTTTCAATCAACTTTGGCCAGCTCCTCTCATGCCTCTGTAATTTCATTTACTCCACTGTAATACTGAGGCATCCAATTTTAGATTCTCTTTTCAGACTGCAGGATGAACGCTATCATATTATGATAACTCCCTCCTCAGGGTTCCTTTACCTTAACCATCCTAATCAAATCTGGGTCATTAAATAACACCCAATCCAGAAATGCCATTCCCCGAATGGGTTCAACCGCAAGCTGCTCTAAAAAGCCAACTTGTAGGCATTCTACAAATTCTCTCCCTGGGATCCAGCACAAACCAGATTTTCCCAACTTACCTGCATATTAAAATTCTTCATGATTATCACAGCATTGTCCTTTTTATATGCCTTTTCAATCCCCTTTTATAACTTGCAGCCGACATTCTGGCTACTGTTCAGATACCTATATAACTCACATCAGGGACTTCTAACCCTTGTAGTTTCTTAACTCCAGCCACAAGGGTTCTACATCTTACGATCCTTTATCACCTTTTATTAATGACTTGATTTGACTTTTTACGAATAGAGCCACCCCACTTCCTCTACATACCTGTCTGTCCTTTCAATACAATGTGTACCCTTGAAGGTTAAGCACCCACCTAGGATCTTCTTTCAGCCATAATTCAGTGACTCCCACAGTGTCATGCATGCCAATCTCTAACTACATTACTTATTCTGAATACTGCATGCATTCAAATATAATACTTTCAGTCCTGTATTTACCACCCTTTTTGATTTTGGACCGCTGTTACACTTTAACTCAACCCAGTGACTGCAATTTTGCCCTATCATCTGCCTCTCCTTCCTGACAGTTTCACTACACACTGCCTCAGCATGTGTACCAGTCCAAATAGTCTGGTTCCCATCCCCCTGCCAGATTAGTTTAAACGCTCCCCAACAGCTTGAGAAAACCTTCATGCTTCCTTCATGTTCAGGTGAAACCTATCCTTTCTTTACAGATCATATCTTCCTCAGAAGAGATCCTAATGATCCAGAAATCTGAAATCATGTCCTCTGAACCAATTCTTCAACCACACATTCATCTGCCAAATCATCCTATCCTTACCCTCACTGGCACGTGGCACAGGAAGAAATCCAAAGATTATTAACCTGGAGGTCCTGTTTCTCAACTTTCTGCCAAGTCCCCTATATTGTCTCTTCAGGATCTCCTTCCGTTTCCTACCCATGTCACTGGTACCAATATGTATCACAACTTCCGGCTGTTCATCCTCCCTCTTTAGAATGCCGAGGACCCAATCTGAGACATCCCTGATCCTAGCACCTGGGAGGCAACATACCATCCAGTTGTCTCTTTTTCATCTACAGAATCTGTTTTCTGCTCTTTTAACTATGGATTCCCATAAAACTACTGGACTCCCTCTCCCCCTTTTCATCTGAGCTACAGAGGCAGACTCAGTGCAGTAGACCCGTTGGCTGCAGCTTCACCCTGGTAGGTCATGCCCCCCAAAAGTATCCAAAGCGGTATAATTATTATTGAAGGGAATAGCCACAGAGGTACTCTACACTGGCTGCCTATCCTCTCCTGACAGTCACCCAGGGGACTGCATTCTGCAGCTTAGGGATGACTACCTCCCTGTAGATCCTATCAATCACCTCCTCATTCTCCCATATGAGTCGAAGGTCATCAAACTACAGCGTCAGTTCCTAAATATAGTCTCTAACATGCTGTAGCTCAATGCACTTCATGCATTTGTAGATATCAGGGAGACGGGAGGTCTCCAAAATTTCCCACACCTCACACAAAGAACATACCACTGTTGTTCCATGAATGAAGTCACTAGAGAGAAGTACTGGTAGCATGAAGCAGCCTCTTTATTCAACAGGATACAGCAGGAATCATCTTGAAACCATTTTCAGTGGAACAAGGTCTGCCTGGCCCAGCCCTACACATCATTTTATATGCTAAAGATCAAAGAAAAATTCAAGACAATTGAAATAAATGCATACCTACAACCCTTCCTTTGAACTACACACCCCTTTCACACTTTCCTCCTTCACACCCATACTACAGACACCAAAATACACATAAATAACAAATTTAAATCAACATTGTTTACCCATTTTCAGATTTGCATTGTAGACTTAATCTTCAATGCATATTCAGATCTGAAGGTTGGTCACTGAAGTCAATATTTGGTTTATATCCTAATCTTAAAAAATGCCCTGACAACCATTATATCTGAATCCATTCTTTGTGCACAGGCTATGTACTAACAGAGAGGGGGGGGTGGTGGAAAAACTTACTAGAAACTTTCTTACTTACTTAGTTAGAACTTCCACCTGTGATTACCCAAGACTGTTCTTCCTCGAACCTGTTGAACCAAAGCTGGACCACTCCAAGAATGGCCATTCTATCAACATCTCCTTTCTTTTTGTTGGGCCACACTGATTGCTGCCAGCTGAGAAATATATATGCCTTCTTTTTTGCTTTTATGCTGACTTTGATTTCCTTTGTCAGCCATGGATGCCTCATCCTCCCTTTACAATACTTCATCTTTGGGATGCACCTTTCCTACTACTTCCAGATTTTCCCCAGAAAGACCAGCCATTGCTTTTCTGCCATCATCCCTGCCAGTGTCCCCTTCCAATCAACTTTGCCCAGCTCCTCTCTCATGTCTATTAAATTCCCTTGATTTCACTGTAATACTGATACATCTGACTTTATATTCTCCCTCTCAAACTGCAGGGTGCATTCTATCATTATGAACGCTGTCTCTCAAGAGTTCCTTTACCCTAAGCTCCCTCATCAAATCTGGTTCAAGTCACAACACTCAAGCCAGAATTGTCTTTCGCCTAGGGTCTCAACCACAAGCCGCTCTAAAAAGCCATCTTGTAGGCATTCTATAAATTCCTTTTCTTGGGATCCAGCACCAATTTGATTTTTCCAAACCACCTGCATATTGAAATGCCCCATGACTATCATACCACTGCACTTATTACATGTCTTTTCTATTTTGCATTGAAATCTATATCGCACATCCTGACTACTGTTCAGGAGCCTGTATGTAATTCCCATTAGTGTCTTTTCAACCTTGCAGTTTCTTAACTCTACCCACAATAATTCTATATCACCTGATCCTATGTCATCTTGTTCTAATGATTTAATTTCATTTTTTAACAATACTGTCACCTCTCCCCCTCTGCCTACCTGCTTGTCCTTTCGATACAACGTGTATCCTTGGATGTTAAGCTCCCAACTAGGATCTTCTTTCAGCCACAACTCAGAGACGCGCACCACACCATTCCTGCCAATCTCTACCTACACCAGAAGATCATCTAACTTATTCCATATACTGCGAGCATTCAAATATAGCACCTTCAATCCTGCCTTCATTAACATTTTCAATTTTGCCCTGTCATCTGCCTGTCTCTGACACTGTCTCAGAACATACAGCATCAACTTGTATGCCAATTGTACCATTCCCATCCCTATCACTCCGGTTCCCACTCCCCTGCCAACCAAGTTTAAATCCTTCCCAACAGATCTAGCAAACCTCACAAATATATTGGTTCCCCTCAGGTTCAGGTGCAACCCATGCTTTTTGTACAGGTTATACCATCCCCGGAAGAGATCCCAATGATCCAGAAATCTAAACTCCTACCCCTCTGCACTACTTGTTCATATGTATTTTCATCTTCCTGCCCTGAGTAGCATGTGGCACCAGGAGTAATCCGGAGATTGCTACCTTGGAGGTCCTGCTCTTCATCCTCTTCCTGTACTCATTGTCCAGGACTTCTTCGCCTTTCTACCAACGTCATTGGTGTCAAAGTCCACCATGATCTCCTGTTGCTCAGCCTCTCTCTTGAGAATCTTCTGTAGCCACTCTGAGACACCCTGACCCTAGCACCTAGAAGGCAACATGCCATCCGGTCTTCTTTTTCACAGAATCTCCTTGCCTGTCCCTCTAACTATTGAGTTTCCTATCACTGCCGCTCTGCCTGAGCCTCAGAGCCAGCCACAGTGCCAATAGCCTGGCTGCTAATGCAGTGCCCTGGTAAGTCATTCCTACACACCCCCACCCCCAGCGGTATCCGAAGAGCTATACCTGTTGCTGAGGGAAATGGCCACAGTGGAAGCCTGCACTGACTGCTTTTCCTGATTGTCACCCCAGGAGCAGGAAAGTATCTTGACTAGTTCTTCATGGTCCGGTACAAGAATTCGAATGTACAGGAATGAACGAAGCTGCAAAGAGTAGTGGAATGTCTCCAGTAAATCATGGGCACATCCCTCCCCACAACTGGTAGAGCTGTCTCAGGAAGGCACTATCTTTACCAAAGATCACCACCATCAGAACAATGCCATTCTTTCACTGTTACCATCAAGCAGGAGATAAAGATTGAAGTTCCCCACCACCAGCTTCAAAGACAGCTGACATTTGTTTTTCGAACCAACTCTAATTACGACAGTTACCTTGCCCTCAAATTTACCTTTTTTTTGTTTTAAATTTGTTCTTTCTTACAAAATTTTGGAAAACTTATGTTTAATTTATGATTTTATTTTGAATGCTGCTTGTGATGCTATGTGTCTGTGCTCCTGACGGACGTAAATTTTTCATTACACCTGTGCATACGTACATAAATATTAACTTGCACATATGACAATAAACTTGACTTTGACTTTGATCAAGAACAAGTATTCCTAGATAGATAGTAAAAGTGGAAAAGGAGGTGAAGTAGCATGATGTTAAATAATAGGACAAAGGCAGTTGAGAGAAAAGATATTATTCTCGAAAATCATGGATTAGAATCGAGGTGGATAGCAAGAGACTGAAAACATTTGTGAGGAACAGTCTGTATTTGAAGAGTGAAAACCAAATAAGCATCTGTAGCCTGGTGTCTGAAATTATAAACTGTGTCAGAGTTTGTTTTCTAGATGAGTGTGTTGAACCAAGAAATAAAATGGTTTAAAAGTTGTGCTGTGTAAATAAAATGGGTTAATTGATTGTCTGGTACTTAAGGGGCTTTCTGAGAATAACTGGGAATTCACAATAAAATTGACAGCAATCAAGTAATGGCTAATATTTAGAGCAACCATACGTAGTTTACAGGTAATACACACTTTGTTAGGCAAAACATTCAAGGGGTCCAGCTGTGTGTATCAAGAGAAGGTAAAGTAGTGTTAGATAAATGAAAAGACTCACAAAGTTGCTATAAAAAAACAGAAAAATATGTATTAAAGTTGCTATAGAAAGAAAAAAAATAAAACTGCCCAAGGAATGAGACAGCATCAGAATTCATCAAAATAGGGCAAAGTTTCAATTGGGATGTAAAAAGGAAAATATTATTTGTGGTGGATCCTTACAGACTGAGACAGAAGACATATTGGGAACAAGAAAACAACAGAGAAATCAAGCAACTGTTTTGATAACACCAATAAACAATCTGCTGGAGGAACTGAATGGGTTGAGCAGCATTCGTGCATGGACAGGAATTGCCAAAGTTTAATCAAAATTCTGCATCAGGACTGAGAATGGAGAGGCATTACAGCCAACATAAAGAGGAGATGGGAGGTGCAGGAATTAGACAGAGGCCAGTAGATGATAACTGGATCAAGGAGGGGTAAAGGGTGACGAGCAGAAAGATCAAGGTGGGAAAAGGAAGAAAGAAGCAGAGACAGGTGGACAACATGAGAACCAGATAAGGGAAAAAGAAAGGCCAGGTGGCGGGGGGGAGATGAAAATGGAGACGCTAGGCGGGTGATAAGAGGACAAAAAATACCAATGTTCTAAGTTGCTAAGTAAGAAAAGTGATGATGGGGACCAACAGGGTAGAAATAAAGAGAAGATACAACCAGATAGGTAAGGAGCACCAGTAGCTGAAATGTGTGGTTCATGGGTGGATAAAACCAGGAGGAAATGGGGGACAAAAATAAGTACTGTGGGCTGGAAGCATTGGGAAATGGCAACATGTTGGTGAAGTTATTTTAACAAGAATGTTGGTTGATGCAAACTGGCTGGATCTTTGGCAACACACACATAATACTGGAGGAACTCAGCAAGTCAGGCAGCATCGATGGAGATGAATAAACGCTGAACATTTTGGGCCAAGATCCTTCTTCAGGACTGGAAAGGATGAAAAAAAGTGGGGGGGGAGGGGAAGGAGGATAGCTAGAAGGAGATAGGTGAAACCAGTAGGGTAGGAAAGGTAAAAGGCTGGAGAAGACGGAATCTGATAGGAAAGGAGAGTAGAGCATAGGATAAAGGGAAGGAGGAGAGGATCGAGGAAGAGGTGATAGGCAGGTGAGAAGAGGTAAGAAGCCAGAGTGGGGATTAGAAGAAGAGGGGAGAGGGAAGGAAATCTGTTCTTACCAGCAGGAGAATGCCATCAGATCAGAAGCTAACCAGGCAGAACATAATGTGCTGCTCCTCCACTCTGAGGGTAGTCTCATCATAGCCCAAGAAGCAGCCATGGACTAACGTGTCAGAAGGGGAATTGGATTTAAAATGTTTGGCCTGCAGGAAATTCTGCTTTTAGCAGATGAAGCAGAGGTGCTCAATAAAGCAGTCCTCCAATTTATGATGGATCTCACCAGTGTGGGGAAGGCCACGCTGGGAGCACTGGACACGATAGATGACACCAGCAGATGTGCAGGTAAAGTGTTGCCTCACCTGGAAGGACTGTTTGGGAACCCAAATGGAGGTGAGGGAGGAGGTGAATGGGCAGGTGTAGCACTTTGGCCGCTTGCTGATGTGGTGGAGATGAAGAACTGAGTAAAAGGAATAGCATTTTTACAGGAGGCAGGGTTGGAAGAGGTATGGTCCAGATAACTGTGAGAATCAGTGGGTTTATAAAAGATGTCTGTCAAGAGTTTGTCTCCAGGGATGGAAACAGAGAGAGGAAGTGTCAGAAATGGACCAAGTGAATTTAAGGGAGAAAGTTCGAGGCAAAGTGGATGACATTGACAAGGTCAGCATGGGTGCATGAAGCAGCACCAATGCAGTCAATAATGTAGCTGAGGAGCATTATCAGGGAAGGCTGAGAGCATAGACTGTTTTACATAGCTAACGAAGAGGCAGGCATAGCTGTAGCCCATGCAAGTGGCCATGGCTACCCCTCAAGTCTGGGAAAGTGGGAGGAGTCAAAGGGAAAATTGTTGCGAGTGAGGACCAGTTCTGCCAGACGGAGGAGGGTGGTTGTTGAGGGGAACTGGCTGGCTCTTTCATTAAGAAAGAAACGGAGAGCTTTAAGGCCTTCTTCATGGTAGATAGAAGTGTATAGGGACTGAACATCCATGTGAAAATGAGGTGGTCAGGGCCAGGTAATTGTAACTTACTGAGGAAATTGAGAGCATGAGAAGGGTTGTAGGTGTCAGTGGGAGGGGTTGAACTAAAGGGGATAGAATAGACTCAAGGTATGAGTCCAGGAGTTTATTGGAGCAGGAGCAGGCAGAGAAAATAGGCCTCCCCAGGCAGTCAGATTTGTTGCAGGAGCAAAACCTCATATTCAGTTAGGCAGTTGGAGGAGCAAGACCTTATATTCCATCTGGATAGCCTCTAACCTGATGGCATGAATACTGATTTCTCCTTCCGGTAAAAAACTTCCCCTCCCCCTCCCTCTGTTACAAGGTGGGTGTTGATGGCAGACCCAAATGCAAGACACAAACACTGCAGTTCTAGGAACAGGACTAGGTTTGTCAAGAAAGCAAGGGGAGTCAGGAAGAAACGACGCTGGACATTGACACAGGCCCTGGGCGAAACTAGGATTCAAGGCCTGGGCTAGGACTTGGGCTAGAAGCACGGGACCCGGACATGGAAATAGGACCAAGGAGCCTGGACTAGGAACTCGGAACTCCAGAACCAGAGTCTGGACAAGGACCCAGAACCAGAACCCGGGTCTAGGCTAGGACTTGGGACTAGGATCTTGGCAAGGACTCAGGACTAGGATCTTGGCAAGGACTTGGGACTAGGATCTTGGCAAGGACAGGATGTGGCTACAGGACAGGATGTGGAAACTCCAGCACAGGACGAGGAACCTCCAGTGCAGAACATGGCTCTTGGACTAGGATTGGCTTGGCTCTTGGACTCGGTTTGGTTAGGCTCTTGGGTACAGAGCCAGGACTCCTCCTTGGAGCGCAGGGTCGGGACCCTTTCTAGGACACAGGGCCGGGATGACTGCCAAGGTAAACTGCTGAGGATTCGGATGACTATCCAACACAGGACGAGGAGTCTCCAGAACAGGGCAAGGAATCCCCAGCACAGGACTGGGCGAGGCACCCCTGGGCTGGGCGAGGACACGAAGCTCAGACTTGGACAGGGCTGGAACACGGCGCCTGGATTTGGTCCTGGAACACAGAGCCTTGGACTTGAGCATCGGAACATGGAACACAGAGCCAGGACCCTTCCTTGGGGACAGGACATAGGGCTGGGACTCGTACATGGAACACAGAGCCAGGACCTCTCCTTGGGAACAGGATCTAGGGTCGGCGCTCTTCTTTAACAAAGACACCAAACACAGGGACTCAAAGAGACAGTTCTAAACTCAACAATAGATAGTTCCTTATCTTGGCGTGGCAAGGCTCCGGTCTCACTTCGGCCGTTGAACTTGATGATGATACAGGCAAGGACGCAGGGAAGGTAGCAGGCAAAGGTAACAGACGAAGATTACAGACAAAGGTTACTGCAGAAGTAACTGTTGAGATCAACTGCGAAAGTAACTGCCAGGGATTCAGATGGGGAGGGGAAGGGAACAGTCCAGCAGGGATTCCTTGGTTTGAGAGGTGTTTATGTGCCAGCCCAAAACGAGAATCAGGTGCCTCAACAGAACCGGGGAAAACTGGAAAACTTGGAATAAGCATCAATGGACTGGACCATGAACCGGAATGCAGACTTCACGGACCGGACCATGACACCCTCTTCTTCTATTCCCCACTTTGGCCACTTACCTCTTCTCACCTGCCTATCACCACCTCCTGGATCCCCTCCTCCTTCCCTTTCTCTTATGGTCCATTCCTCTCCTATCAGATTCCTTCCTCTCCAACCCCTTTACCTTTCCTACTATCTGCCTTCACCTATCACCTTCCTTCCCCTCCCCCCACATTTTCACTCTGGCTTCTTCCCTCTTCCTTTCCATTCCTGAAGGAAGATCTCACCGAAATGTTGATTGTTTATTCATTTCATAGATGCTGTCTGACCTGCTGAGTTACTCCAGTATTTTGTGTACATTGCTCCAGATTCCAACCATTGGCAGAATTTCTCATATTAATGATAGCTGGGTCTTTGCTGAAGAAGGAAGAAGACACTGCTTAGATGGAAAAAGAAACCAAGGCTGTTGACCTGAAACATCAACTATTCCTTTCTTTCCACAGATGATGCCTGACCCACTGAGTTCTGTCAGCTGCTTGTTTTGTGTTCGATATCCTGATGAATCTTCTTTGCACCCTCTCCAGTGCAGTCATGTCCAGGATCTTCATTCCTTAGAGCATAAGAGAATGAGAGGTGTGTCATAGATGTTTATAACATCATGAGGTGCATGAAACAGTCATAGTCTTTTCCCCATGGTTGTGAAGTCCAAGTGCTACTGTACAGTGAACAGAAATACCCGCAATATCCCATCTGTGACTGAAACAATGTTTTATGACATTGAACCAGGAGATTTCAGTATTTATATTCTATGCCCTCCCTACTGGAGTCAAGCATTTTGTATACTTTCGCTACGTCCAGCATAAATGAGAAACTCAAAGCATTAGTAAAAATCTAGGATGAGAAAAAGCAACAGAACTTCAGGTCAACAAGTTACAGGGATCACATAATCAGCAAACTCGTATTTTGAAATATGTCCATGAATGCTTTGATTGCCTCCAAAATTCAATGGATTCAAGAACAATTCTCACAGATTTAAGGCAGGTTAGTTTTCTATTTTTTTTTAGAGATACAGTATGATAATAGACGTTTGCACCGCAATGAGCCCCACACACCCATGTGACCAATTAACTTACTAACCCATACACATTTGGAAGGTAGGAGGAAACTGGAGCACCCAGAAGAAGCCCACAATGGTCATGGGGAGAACTCGTTACAGACAGCAGAGGAATTGAACCTGGCTTACTGGCACTGTGATAATATTACGCTAACACTTTGCAACCATATCACCCCAATATCCTCTCATCAGTCGGGAAAGGCTGGAGAGATCACAGAACACTATAGACCAGTGCGAGGAAACATCCTGATTCTGATCTTAAATAAAGTGGTAGCAAGGCACTTGAAAAATAACAATGGGTTGGTGAATGCGAATGACAATCAGAATTAACCAATTAATATGGTATCACACAAGTTATGGTTGAAACGATCATTATACAAAATTAAACCACACAGTACTGAGGGTAACAAATCAGTGTTAATTCATACTTGGTAAATGAAAACAGGAACATAGTTTGAATGTGAAACAAGCTTGGGAACCATATGGCCTCCTCACCCTATTTAAAATTAAGAGTCAGATCCTTCAGTCTGTGCCATTTCTTATGTTCCTGTTGTAGTAACTATACCCCCAAGCTACATAACCATGGAACATTATACCACAAACTCAACTATTTATTATAGTTTTGTTTGTATAAAGGGGAAGGATAAAATCATATGAAATTATGTGTAGCCAGCTCCATTCAGGGCCCCAAACAGTCCTTCCAGGCAAGGCAACACTTCACCTGTGAACCTGCTGGGGTTGTCTATTGTGTCCAGTTCTCCTGTTCCAGTCTCCTTTACATTAGTGAGACTCATCATTATTGTGTCCAGTGCTCCTGTAGCAGTCTCCTTTACACCGCTGAGAGCCATTGCTATTGTGTCCAGTTCTCCTGTTCCAGTTTCCTTTACACTAGTGAGACCCATCATTATTGTGTCCAGTGCTCCTGTTGCAGTCTACACTGGTGAGACCCAAGGTTATTGCGTCCAGTGCTCCTGTTGCAGTCTCCTTTACACTGGTGAGATCCATCATTATTGTGTCCAGTGCTCCTATTGCAGTCTACACTGGTGAGACCCAAGGTTATTGCGTCCAGTGCTCCTGTTGCAGTCTCCTTTACACTGGTGAGATCCATCATTATTGTGTCCAGTGCTCCTGTTGCAGTCTCCTTTACACTAGTGAGACCCAAGGTTATTGTGTCCAGTTTTCCTCTTGCAGTCTCCTTTACACTGGTGAAACCCATCATTATTGTGTCCAGTGCTCCTGTTGCAGTCTCCTTTACACTGGTGAAACCCATCATAAATTGGGGGACCTCTTTGTTGGACATTTCTGCTCCATCCACCACAAGTGGGACTTCCTGTGGCCAAACATTTTAATTCTAATTCCCATTCCCATTCTGATGTGTTGATCCATGGCCTCATCTTGTGCCAAGGTGAAGCAACCCTCATGGTGGGGGAGCAACACTTGATATTCTGTCTGGCTAACCTCCAATCTGATGGAATAATTATTGATGTTTCTTGTCAGTAAACAATTTCCCCCTCCCCCACTTCCTGTATTCCATACTCTGACCTTTTACCTCTTCTCATCTGCTATTACTTCCCTCTGGGTTCCCTCCTCCTTCCCATTCTCCTATTATCCATTCTTCTCTATTAATGGATGCCTTCTTCTCCAAACCTCGATCTTTCCCACCATCTGGCTTCACTTAACACCTTCCAGGTAGCATTCTTTCCCTACCCCCACCTTTTTATTCTGACATCTTCCCTTTCTTTCTCAGTCCTGAGGATGGGACTCGGCCTGAAATTTTGCCTGTTTATTTATTTCCATAGATGCTGCCTGACCTGCTGAGTTCCTCCAGCATTTTGTGTGTGTTGATCGTGTAGGTTAGTTGGGATGTAAAATTATAAGATTACACTCTAAATCTTTGGTTGCTGCTGATTGCCTGAAAGCAGGCAGCAGGGTATAGTTGGCAACTCTTTTGTAGAATCTCAAGCAGTGGAAACCAATAACTCTATTATAATATGACAAACCTCATCGAAGCATTTGCCATTTGCCATTGGGCATGCAGCATCAATTCAAGTTGTCCTCTAGCCTGCCCCTAACAATCAAGGTGGTACCTTCATGTTGCTATCTCATTCTTCAAAATAAATGGAAGTGAGGCAAACATTTCTTCAAGACATTACTCCTATAAAGAACATTCATCAAACTTTAATTTAAATCTAGATCTTG
Source organism: Mobula hypostoma (assembly GCF_963921235.1). Classification (NCBI taxonomy): domain Eukaryota; kingdom Metazoa; phylum Chordata; class Chondrichthyes; order Myliobatiformes; family Myliobatidae; genus Mobula; species Mobula hypostoma. The sequence goes on along the minus strand of NC_086103.1, from coordinate 98,575,487 downwards.
GATTAACATTATAAAAGATTTATATATGTGTATGTGATTAAAATGTTTGATGTTCCAATTTTATATTTAAATTTAATTTTAATTAAGTTAGGCTTCAATCCAAGTTTATGGAGTTGATAGATATTTAGTAGGTGGCTATGAATTCATTTTGTTTATTATTTACTTTAATTTCTTTTAATAATGTTAAATTCAATATCAAATTAAACCTGGTTCTCTAATTAAAACTAATGATATGTAAAATGTCAAAAGCAGCTTTTATCTGCATGAATTCCCCACCGGAATGCTTGGATTCAAACCAATGGCATTAAAGCACATCTGTTTGCACCGACTGAAGATCGGTGTCGGAAAGGGGAAATTTTAATCACAAGTACAATGAAGTTAATTGTAAACAAAAGAAATGAAGATAGTGGTTGTGTGACCACATGGGCACTTGTGACAGAAAATAATGAACTAAATCTTGCTAGCCTGGGGCTTCTGGCCATCTGTGGTCTTGCTCTGTCTATACTTTTACGTTAGCTCTATGGTCGGCTTATATTGATGCTTCAAGCTTCTTGATCACCAGTGCTCTCCATCCCCTCTCTCACTTCTCTACAGCATAAAACTAATTTGTTTTCCCTCTTTCCAAGTCCTGACAAGACAATCTTTGATCTGAAACATTGAGCTTTCTTTCTCTTCCCACCAATGTTGCCTGTAGAGTGTTTATAGTTTCTGTTTTATTTTCAAAGTTACATAATCTGCAGTATAATGATTTTCTAGAAACAAAATATTTTATAAAAATGGTTTGGTTCAATTTACTGTTTTTATTAAATGTCAAGTTTCTTTCCTTCATTGACCACGAAGTTCTCCCACTAGATTTCCTCAACCTTTTTGCCCTGGAAAAACACTTGAAACAATTTTCAGGTCTCAGGGAACCCCTGTGTAAAAATCATTGTATCTACAGCTCAAAGTACGTTAATGTGATTGGTAAATTGTAGATATATTAATCCAAAAATAATTATCAATGCCCTTTTGAGTAGAGAATAAAATTTTAACCTACCTTACTCGAAAAAAGGTTAAGCTTAGCTCACCTTTCTTGAAATTAATCTTTTTCTTTCCCTTTCAAAAATATTAAAAACTAATAAGGCAAATATAATAAATTTTTGTTAAATAACTGGCTTAAGCAAAAATGGGATTTAATTGTTCTAAAGGTAAATTCAGTAGATTTAATTTTCTACTACACCGGTAGAATTTATTCACTCCCACAAGTCAGACAGTGGCATGTAAGGGGAAGTTGAGGGAGGTAATTGGGGAGGGAGAGGCTGACATCACAGCCCAAGTTGGGCGAGTCCATTCAATGCTCCAAAAATGCACTTCACGCTCCTCATCAGCCTCCTATCCTCCTCTCCGTGCAGTAGAGCTCTCACCAAGTATCAATGGCCTCCCTTACCTCGTGTCAAAAACTGAGAATGGCCTCAAGCAAACAAACATGGCCCTACTGCGCACTGGCACACTGCGCTGAGAGACATCCAACAAGATTGCTAACGGGGCAGCTCGGTCTTTGCCCGTCACTGCGAACGCTCGCATCACGTGTTGCGCCACGTTCAAAAAAATGTGTTTTTAAAATCACAATCTTCCACAGAACCCCTAGCGACTTCTCATGGAACCCGCTTCAAAAACCCTGGTCTAGATGGAATGATGCACCCGATTCCAGCATCTGCAGTTTCTTATATTTCTTATGGCTTAAATTATTTATTGTGCTTTCTGGTGTCTTACAGAAAAGGTAGGACAGGGGAATGACAGGTTTGATTGAGAAGAATACTGCACTTTGGCAAAGAAAATATATTGTGAATGATCAAAGACAGAATATATCTGTTCAGGAAGAATAAAATAATAGAAGTATGATTATATTGCCAGTCAAGGAAATTCAAAAGATAAGTTAGAAAGAAAGATATTTAAAGCAGCAAAGAGAAACAATGAAAAAGCAAGTGATAAATATGAAAGAGGCTCTAAAAACACTGTACTGGCATGTAAACAGGAAAGGTGCTATGAAGGTGGGGTTGAGCTGAGAGAGAAAACTTCTCTCATGCAGACAGAAGCACCAAATGAGTACTTTACAGCATTCCTTATGAAGGAAAATAATGCTGCCTTGGCAAAGGAAATATGTTTGAGTTAAGGGATTAACTAAAACTGAACAAAACAGTTCAAAGCAACACACAAAATGCTGGAGGAGCTCAGCAGGTCAGGCAGCACCTGTAGAAATGAATAAACAGTATATGTTTAAAGCCGAGACTCTTCTTCAGGACTGGAAAAGAAGGAGGATAATGTCAGAATAAAAAGTTGGGGGTGGGGGGGGGGGTGAGGAGGAGGATCGCCAGAAGGTGATAGGTGAAGCCAGATGGGTAGGAAATGTAAAGGGTTGGAGAGGAAGGAATCTGATAGGAGAGGAGAGTGGGTCATAGGAGAAAGGGAAGGAGGGGGGACATAGGAGGAGGAGGCAGGCTGGTGAGAAGGAGTAAGAGGTTGCAGTGGGGAATAGAAAAGGGAGGAGAGAGATTTTCTTATTGGAAGGAGAAATCGATATTGATGCCATCAGGTTGGAGAGCAGTCAGATGGAATATAAGGTGTTGCTCCTCCACTCAATGGGTAGCCTCATCTTGGAAAAAGAGGAGGCCAATGGACTGACATGTTGGAATAGGAATGGGAAGCCACCAGGAAGTTTGGCTTTTGGCATATGGAGCGGAAGTGCTCAATGAGGTGGTCCTTCATCTTACGACTGGGTTCACCAATGTAGAGGAGGCCGCATTGGGAACACTGGACACAATAGACGACCCCAGTAGATTGGCAGGTGAAGTGTTTGGGGCCCTAAATGGGTGTGAGGGAAGAGGTGGTGAGGGACAGATGGACAGGGGAATCATGGAGAGGAAGGGAGGAAGGACTGGTAGGATCCCTTCGAAGATGGCAGAAGTTGTGGAGTATGATGTGTTGGATGCAGTGGCTTATGGGGTGGTAGAGAAGGACAAGAGGAATTCTATCACTGTAAGGGCAGCGGGAAGATGAGGTGAGTGTGGTTGTTCAAAGGAAGTTTTAGAAAAGCTAACTGGATATTACATAGATAAATCATCTGGTACAGATAAGATGCATCCTACCGGAAGTTCCAGAAGAAACTGCAGACCCATCCAAACATAAGACCATAAGACATAGGAGCATTAGGCCACTTGGCCCATCAATTTTGTTCCAGATTCATGGCTGATTTATTATCACTCTCAAATCCCATTCTCCTGCCTTTTCCCTGTAACCTTTGACGTCCTTAGTAATCAAGAATCTATTAACCTCTGCTTTAAAAATACCCAATGATGTGACCTCCACAGCTGCCTGTGGCAATGAATTCCACAGAATCGCCACCCTCTAGCTAAAGAAATTCCTCTTCACCTCTGTCCTAAATGGACATTGCTCTATTCTAAGGGTATGCCTTCTGGTCCTAGACTGATCTATTACAGGAAACATCCACTCTATCTAGGCCTGTCAATATTCGACTGGTTTTGAATGGGATTACCTTTCATTCTTCTAAACTCCAATGAGTATAGGCCCAGAGCTATCAAATGCTCCACGTACTGTACATTAACCCGTTCATTCCCAGAGTTATCCCTCCAGACCATCTCCAGTGCCAGCACATATTTTCTAAGATAAGGGGCCCAAAATTGACCACAGTTCTGTGAGGAATAGGGAAGAGAGGAGAGGGATGTATTGTCCTTCTTCCGCCACCCTTGCTCCACACTCTCTCCCAGACCCAACCTTGTGCTTCCTTGCATCACCAGTTAAACAAAGTTTTTTACTAATATAAGATTAATATAATATCCAATATATGAGACAGTAGAACATTATTTTTTATCAGTGCCTAGTTTTTTTTCTGAATTTTGCATATGGATTGTGGACAATTGTGGACAGGGATGAGGAGGACTTTCTTTTGCCAGAGCATGGTGAATTTGTGGAATTCATTGCCACAAATGGCTGTGAAGGTATGATCACCTGGCCTCCTGAATGTTTTAGAGGTGTGACAGAAATTTATGAAAATGATCACGGAGATGCAGGAATCTAATTTTCTGGTAGACTGGAGACACTGCAGTTATTCTCATTGGAACAGGACAGTTGCAAGGAGACCTGGGGGAGGTATTTCAAGTTGCGAACTGGGAAAGGGAGAACCTGTTCCAATTGGTGGGGAGATCATAGAATGAAGAGGGGGAATTAAAAGTGACAGGAGAACAATGTTTTTCTTTGAAAGCAGTGAATATCTGCAGTAAAAATCAGGCAAATAAGTCTAACGGATGGACATCCCGGTCAGCACAAATGTGATGGGCTGAAGTAGCTGGTTCCATGCTGAATTACCCTGTGACTAAAATAGTCTAGAAAATAGACTTTTTAGATAATGCTATCCATTTTATTTAAAAAACTCATGTTTTAGTAAACTGAGATAATTGAGCAAATAATTTGTTAAGTCATGTTGTTTGAAGAATAAATGCTGACCAAGGCAGCACAAGAAATCAACAACAGCTCAGATAGGATCTTTCACACAGCTAATGAGACATTGCTTTAATATTTCAATTACACAAAGGCTCCAATTAAAAAAAAACACATTTCCCACTGCTAACAGTAAATGTAGAAATCACCAGGAGCAATTAACAGCATTGCTAAGTGATCCAAGTCGGATTTTAAACTGTTCTTTAAAATGCCATGAACTGCAAGTATTCCTTCAGAAGAATCAAGGATATTAGTAACCAACTACTAAAGAGAAAAGAAATATTCCAACTCTTTCAATATCCTTCACATGATAAACTGAGCAACACACACACAAATGTTGGAGGAACCCAACAAGTTAGTCAGCACCTATGACGGAAATAAACAGTTGACATTTCAGATTGCGACCCTTCAAGAAGATTTAAACTTCTTCATCTCAAAGAGACTTTGCAGTGAAGCAGCAAATCATAAACACAAGTGATTCTGCAGATGCTGAAAACCTTGAGCAACACAAAGAAAATGCTGAAGAAACTCAGCAAGGTTTCAACCCAAAATGTTGACTATTCGTATCCATGCATAGATGCTGCCTGCCTTGCTCAGGCCTTCCTGTATTTTGCATCTGTTGCTCAATATTTTTAGCATCTGCAGTATCTATTGTGTTTACCAATTGATAAATTGTCTTGTCTTGCGACAAGCATATCACTGCTAGCATCAATGAGGGAGGTAGGATGTGAGGGTATTAAATCTCATTGCTTGAGGGACTGGTCCTCCACATTCGGGGGTTCAGCTCAGGGCTAACAACTCTGACTGGTAAAACAACACTGTTATGGAAAGTGCAATGAAGAATCCTTCTACATTCGAGTGTGACAATACTCCTGAGTGTCCACCATGAACTTGCATGACTGACAGTAATGAAGAACCAAGAGGAAGCTACTGACATGATGGGGGAAGCCCTGAATGCCATCAAGGATGGAGGACCTTCATTGATGCCCTGAATGAGAGTGGTGTAACGGGCAGTAAGATTGAGGGACAGACAGACATGGACAAAACTTGGGAAGTGCTCATGGAGCTCCCATTTGTTAGCCAACTTAATCCACCTCCCCTGGAGTATATCTTATTGAAGATGCTCACTTTTTTTGTTTACTGGAACAATGTAGGAGGCTAAAGACAGGAAGATCAGAGTAGAAATGTGGAGTCAGCTCAGTGGACTGAACTAGGCTATTCAGCAAAGTAATCATCCAGTCTGTGCTTGGTTTCACCAAGTGCACAGAAGACCACAGTCAAATAACTGAATGTTGTGGCTTAAATGTGAAGAACTGCAAAGGAACATTTTTCATTTGGAAAGAGTATTTGGATCCTTCAATAGTGGAGAGTTAAGAAGTTGCATGGAAATATGAAATGGAAAATGATGTGAATATTAGTGGAGATGGAAGAGTGAATCAGAGAGGTTGGTTCCTTTGAAAAGCAGAAAGGGAAGTGGAGGGTAAACTCTGTCAGGCAGTGGCGTCAGTGTTGCCATGCTGAAGGTGCTTAGAATTAGAGGGGATAATCCCATGAATCCGGAGACTAGTGGAACCTCATCATTGCACTGGGTGGCAAAGAAAGGGATGAGAACAAAAGTGAAGGAAATGAAGCAGGTGCAAGAAAAGCTTTGTCAACTATTGTAAGAAGAAAACACAGCTGATGAAAAATAAGGACACCGTAGAAATCCTGATGTCAAGGTATTGATCAGAATAGGCATCATGGCACAAGAGGACCTGTGAGAATGGATTTGAATCCTTAAAGGAATCTATTAGGAGGAGCTGTAGTGAAGACAATTGGAGAAATATGGAGGGTTATACTGGATGTTGGTCATGTGTTGAAGGTAGTGAAGTCAAGAAATAGAACGGATGTGAATTAGATAGATGATGTCAAAGTAAGATCTAGATTGGTAAATCATTTTGTTATCCTTCAAATAATTCCATCTTCATCTATAAGATGACACCTCTGACAACTCAGTGTTAAACTCAATTACTGTATGTACTCAATATATACAGTGGATTCGGGTTAATTGGGACACATCAGGACCAATACATTTTGTCCCAATTAAGCAGCTGCCCAATTAGCTGAAATTTTATGGAAATAGTTAAGAAGTTATAATAAAGACAAAATACCATTTAATTGAGTTACAAATTACATATTTAAATGAAAAATAGAATAAATTAGAACACCATGAACACTGCTGGTGCCTATCCACAGTATCTGACAATGATAAGAAACCTGTGCCGGAGAGCTTTTAAAGAGGAAAAGCAGTTGTTCTGGGGCATTTACACTCTCTGGACCTCATAAGTCCAGGTCAAGTGGAACAAGTAGACATCACAACTGGGGTCTGTCCCTGTTGCAGTAGATGAACATGACTTCTGTGCTTCGTCACACCCTTCGCTCACCATGTAGCGTTGCAGAACAACCTCCCTGACTATTGGATCTCACTGTAGATCTTCCACCCAGTCCACTGGAGCTAACTTTGCATGCTAGGACAGGCATAAATCTGTCTCTCTGGGGAATGACTCTCGCCTGGTTTAGCTTGTCTGCTGAAGCAGTGTACTGGGGTGCAGAATGACTCTCGCCAACTACCATCACCTGCTTTAGCCTGCCTGCTGAAGCGTGAAGCAGTGTGGCCACTGTTGCTTGCAAACAGTGAGAACTGAGTGTTCAGTGGGGACCAAAGGTAACATTCAAAATAATTGTCGATACCTTCAAATTATTTTTCAAATTAATTATAGTTCCTATCTTGTTGAAGCAGTGAAATTGTTTTATTTTCACTCCTGGCCATTTCTGGCACTTCCAAGTTTGAATGCTTGAAACCATTGTGAGCAACATGGTTCCAAATTGCTTTACTGCTTATTTCTCACCAGCTATCAGTGACAAAAATCGTTGCTTTTTAAACACAAACACATGCAACTGAAGCTATTTAAAACTCTTTGCTCTTAGCACGGTGTATTGTCTAACGACCACATTAATTGCACACAGCTGATTCTCGTTAGAAAATATTTGGCAACAGTCTCCTGACTCATTTAAGTCAGAATCAGAATCAGGTTTACTATCTCCGGCATGTGATGTGAAATTTGTTAAGTTAGCAGCAGCAGTTCAATGCAATACATAATGTAGCAGAGAAAGAAAAAAAAACATAATAATAAATAAACAAGTAAATCAATTACGTATATTGAATAGATTATTAAAAATGTGCAAAATCAGAAATACTGCATATTAAAAAAGTGAGGTAGTGTCCAAAACTTCAATGTCCATTTAGGACTCGGATGGCAGAGGGGAAGAAGCTGTTCCTGAATCACTGAGTGTGTGTCTTCAGGCTTCTGTATCTCCTACTTGATAGTAACAGTGATAAAAGGGCATGGCCTGGGTGCTGGAGGTCTGTAATAATGGATGCTGCCTTTCTGAAACACCACTCCCTAAAGACGGCCTGGGTACTTAGTAGGCTAGTGCCCAAGATGGAGCTGAGTAGATTAAACAGTATACTGTCCCAAATAAATTAAGGGAATCACAGCTATTTTCTTGATTTGTTTTATGTTCTTTAAGAGTTGTCCCAAATAAGCAGCTGCCTTGATTAACTGAAGGCCCAATTTACCAGAATCTACTGTATTTTGTACTTCAATAATATGAGTGGTGATTGATAAGTTTGTGGCCTAAGGTAGAAGGAGTCAATTTTAGAAAACCTAGCATATTTATCTTTCAACATAGTCCCCTCCTACATTTACACACTTAGTCCAGCAGTCTTGGAACATACTGATCCCTTCTTTGTAGAAGTGGTCCACAGCAGGTAGAAAGAGATGAGTTATTAACTTCAAACTTTCTGCATAATCACTGAAAGAGTTGAACTGCACGTGCATGTAACGAGAGCTGTATAAGTAATCTCCTTCTACCGTAGGCCACGAACTTATCAATCACCCTTGCTGTGGACCATATCTGGAAGTCCTGTCTGTCTGTCTATGTCTTGTTTTACGGCGGTTGGCATCCAGCTTAATGGTGCATTACTGCCACCTTCTGCTCCGGAATGTGCACTAGACATATATTCTAAATCCCTTCACCCAATCACACACACACACACACACACACACACACACTTCACCCTCTCATCTTTGACCATCCTGAGTACCCTATTCCTGTTTATCCGTCATATCTTATAAAAAACCCCTGTACCCCTTAAGAACGCTAAAAATACCTGGACTTGTGCTCTCTCACCCATGCCCAGCAACCCTTTTAATGTGAATTCCTGCATCCCCAACTCCCTTAATTTATTTCTCATCATCTCTCTCTGTATCCCATACTTCCTGCAACACAAAACTACATGTTCTACTGACTCCTCTTCCTGACATTCCTCACACAATCCTGTCTGGTGTTTCCCTATCATTTTCAATGTTTTGTTTAATGCACAATGCCCCAGCCTTAACCTAGTCCACACAATTTCCTCTCTTCTGTTTCCATTACCTACCCTAGTAACTGCAACACTCTTTTGTATTTGATATAAATGCCTCCCTTTCCCCTCCCTGTCCCATCTTTCTTGCCACATTCGGTTGACTTTTTCCCAGAATACACACTTAACCTCTGCTTTACTGGTACTAATGTGCATTTCTACATTCTCTTTCTTTAACGCCCTCTTTGCCAACTCATCCACCCTCTCATTCCCCTTCACCCTTACATGTGCTTGGACCCATAGAAATTTTACCTGACCTCCCTGATTTGCAATTCTTGTAACTAACTGAAGGACTTCATAAAGTACATCTTGCCGACTGTTTGTGTGAAAAGTCCTTAAACTTGCTAGAACTGAGGATGAATCTGAACATATCAATGCTTTGCCTTGTCTGACTTTCTGCACCCATTGCAACGCAACCAACACCGCCAGCATCTCCACTGTAAACACCCCTAACTTATTAGATGTTCTTCTGCTGATTCCAATTTCTTTTGCTGGTATGACCACCCAAACCCTGTCACTCCTGTTTCAGGTTCCTTCGCACCATCCGTATAAATGTGAGTATAATCACTATACTTTTCCATCACATGGCAGTTAAATGCATTTACCAAATCTGTTTTATATCTGGAAGTCCAAGACGCCGATTTCTACAAAGAAGGGATCCGTATGCTCCACGACCGCTGGACTAGGTGTGTACATGTAGGAGGGGACTATGTCAAAAAATAAATGTGCTAGGTTTTCTAAAATTGACTCCTTCTACCTTAGGCCACAAACTTATCAATCACCACTGGTATTTGCTTTAATTGTATTAATTATAGTTTGACATATTTTCTTTGTAAGGAGATTAACAATGTCATTTTCTTAAGTAACCTAATTTACCAAATGTCTCCTCAGTACAGTCTGACTTAAAGGTTTTCATATTTCCAGAAGGTTTTATTGCTTGAGAAGGAAATGATTTATTTGGCATCCACTATTTGATGAAATCATAACATGTTTTGATATCTGTAAGACTTTGGAGGTAATTCAGTCTTCTTTTGTAATAGAGTAATATTTGTGACACCCTTCAACAGAATTAATCAACAGGAGAGACTTAAAACAATAATTTAACATGAGCATAAAATCAAAAATTATCCCAGTCATTGATGAGAAAAGATATATAATGCCTTTCATGTCCTCCCAATGTCTACAACAATTAAGCTAGACTGCAGTGTATTCACCATTGCAATGTGTAAAAACACTGTAACTAAATTGCACATAACAAGTTTCTACAAACAACAATTTAAGAATGACAAGCAAATCTGTCTTTAATCAAAGTTACATGAAATATAGATATCCACCAGGATAATAAGATAACTCCTGATCTCTCTTCTGGGATGTTGCCATAGGATACTTTAAAAAACAGAAGAGTTTATTATTGCCTCAGAATTGCTTTATTAGCCAAGACTTTTGTTTCAAACGTGGGAATCGATTCTATCAATCTAACAGATCCTTCAAAGTCTGATGCTTTTTTTTCGTAAGGGGAAAGACCTAGAATTGGAATGTCAGTAGCTAATAATACTATAACACTTCCATTGCAAAATGGTGATAAACGTAACACTGTATGCTGTTCTCTTCTATCCAGTGTGCACGCTGATGCAGCCTGCGAAGGTGTGGAGCACACAAAGGTGTCCAAAGCCATTCAGCCTGGCCTGAGACCCACTTTTAATAGGGACCTTTCTTTGACTCCCATGCGTTAGAAAGTTTAACGGTTTAATCCCTTCACCACGTGAACAAAAATGAGATGCTTTTAGCACCTTTGAGTTACGGTGCTGAGAAATTTAAAATGGAATAATAACAGAGTACTTGTAGTTCCTGTCAGTACAACAACTGCACTTTCGTACCATGCCTGTGCAATGTACAAGTTGACTACTGTTAAAAGGTTCAAGGTATTATTTTGGTGATGACAGACAATTATTGTGCCACGTAGGAATTGAAAGGATTTCTTTTAAACATTATTGTTAAGCAAACTGACTACATAGTATGGAGAAAGCATTTAGTCACTCTGTAGTTAGAGGAATAGGAAGAATAAGAGCAAGGATTCTTTTCAGACAGGAAGCATGTAAGGTCCTAAAGTGCAATCCTCATGTTGGTGAATGTTGGAGTGCTCAAATAATTACTGTCACATGTGTCAAAACACTTTTGCACAGCATCCAACATGTTGATTAGTAGGCCAGCTCGTATTCGGTCCTAGCCATCCAGCATGCATGGTGTGAAGTAAATAAAAATCCTTTGAAAACATTTAAATAGATAGGAACCTGCCTTGTAAAGATGAACATTGTTTATGTTACAAAGTGACATCACTTGCACAAACCAGAAGCTCATATATGAAAGCAAAATGTTTAATTAATAGTCATGATACATTGCAATCTACCACTATTAGTATAGTTTACACCAGTTGTAATGTTTTTAGGGTAAGTGGCAATACCAGTACTAAATATTTTCAATATGGGTACCTTTACGCTGGCCTGAATAAAAGGACCTGCACATCGTAACATATCAATTACATCAACAACTGAAACACAGATAATCCTGTCTGGGTACCAGAGTTTCTGCTTTGCCTTTTGTGCTTGCTGCATTAACATCAATATAGTTCAAATAGTAGATGTTGGAAAAGGGAGGTCCAGGTATTTAATGATGGAGAAGGTAGTCTGGGATAATGTGACACATGGAAATTATTTTCAAATTGCTTTTGGTCACTCTAAAAATTCAGCCAGAACTTCCTGACGTGATACATACAATATGCATGACATGATTGCAGGGGAAGATTTGCACTAAATGATGTAATTCTCAATGCCACATTCTTATTGCAGCTCTGCAGGAATAATAAAACTGTGTTTTCATGGAAATGGCTGTCATTGGACACACCTGTGATTTCATCGACTAGGGCACAACTGAGACTTCTCTGAGTCCTATGCATTTTGGCATATGGCCATACTGATTGTTTTGTGGAAGGTATTCACATTTGGATTACAATCATACAGTACAAACTTGCAGCAAGATGCAATATTCAGGCGGAGACTTTCAATAAATATTCCCCCAAAGTTCAAGTTCAACTAAAATTTGTTGCTTACACCAACTTACACAAGAACCTGTGAAACTACTTAAAGTACAACCAGAAATTTGTTCAGCTTCATACATTTGTAACAACACTCTTTACCTATCAGTTTAACTGATGATTTAATCCCTTTTTTAAAATAAGTGCGCCAGTGGGTCTATTGGAATAACAGTAATCACACTTCAAAGGTAAAGGCTCTGTATATACCATGTCTGTAATGGTTTACAGTAAAAAGAGTGACCTAACCTGTTTGCCTGTTCCAGTACTAGATTCTCTTCTCTGGAATTGCATCTCTTCATGTTTAAAACTAAGTACTGTTTAAAAATATGAATGTGGGGGCCGGGGGGTGGGGGAGCAGGTTCTACCTCCAGAACCCTTCTGGGCACTGAGTTCCAAACCCTAATGAAGTTCCCTGAAATGGTCTTTCCTCATCTCTCTTCTACCATTTGCTTTATATCAGCAACCCTAGTTTTTGATGTCTATGCTAAGCGAAGTAGGTCCTACCTATTTATTGCATTGAGACCCCTTGCGATTTTATACACTATAATTAAGTCTCTCATAAAGTTCCATTGCTCCAAAGAAAACATCCATTTTTTTTTTATTTCCTAGAAGCATATTTATAAATCTCTTCTACATCTTTTCCAGGGCAATCTGTAATCTCGTGAATGGTGACCAAAATTATACACAGTTCTTATAGCTAGTGTTGTTCCAGCATAGTCTTCCTGCTTTTATGTTCTACACCTTAGCTAATAAAGAAAACACCCCGTGTCCCTTTATAATGTCATTATTACTTATTCTGCTGCATTTGAAGATCTGTAATCTGCACTACAGAGACATTACTACCTTCACCATTCACAATATGCTACAATTTATTGCATAACCCTTGGTCTCTTATACCTACCATAATGCATTATCTCGTACTTCTCTGGATCAAATTCAATTTGCCATTATTCTGCCTGACTGACCAGGCCATCCATATCTTCCTGTAAGAGAAAATTTCCACCTCACTGTCCACTGCATAGTCAATTTTTATATTTTGTAAAGTTCTTTATCATGTTCCTCACATTTCACTCTAAATGATTAATGTACAGTATTCCATAAAAAGCAATGGACTGCATAGTGAAACTTGTGGAATCCCACTGTTAAAAGCCTTCCAGTCACAAAACACTCATCAGCTTTGCTTTCAGTTTTTAAGTGAAATTTGGATTGAATCTAGCCCTCTCCTTTCAATCCTATTGTTTTTACAAATTGTCCAGCCTGCTTTTTTCTGAGGCAGTTTTCAGGACTTTGGATAATTTGTTTCTGGGATGGTTTTGTGGGTTCTGAGGTGACTGATGAAGTCAATGGGGAAACAGTGAGCAAAATGTGCCCGAACTGATGGGGTAATAGGTCATTTGTGAGTTGGTATATTCCTCCTGGCACCTATGCAGGACTTCCTTGCGCATCCGATGGATAGGACTAAGATGATCAAAATCAACCTAACTGCTCCTTCAATGCATCAAGCTGTCATGAAGCAGAAATGTTGTATTTCTACAAGTTAAGCACACCGTAGAATCTTTTTCCCAGTCTGCCTGGTCATATCTTCAAGAAAGAGCTTGGAACACAGTGTCTATTTCAAGAGACTGTTATCAGATCTGCAAGTGAATCTCCTGTCGAACTGAATCAACCTATTCTAACAAGAGAGCCTTACAATACTAGTTTTGATAAAGGGATTCTGACCTGACAATTTATTTCTCTTTCCACAGATTTTGACCAACCTGCAGTTTCCAATATTTTCAGGAGATGTTGAGAAGGAAGGGTATATCTATATTGGACTCTTTATCCTTCCAGTGAATTTGGAATACTTTGCAGAGCTACTGTTCCACTGATGTCATTTGGGAGTCAATACCTTATATTCCATCTGGATAGACCCTAACCTTAACCCCATCAATTTCTTGAACTTCCAGTAATTGCCCCCCCCCCCTTCACCATTCCTCATTCCTGTTTCCGTCTCTCTTTTTATCTCCTTACCTGCCCATTACCTCCCTGTGGTGCTCTTTCTCCTTCCCTTTCCTCCATGCTCTTCTGACTTCTATCAGGATTCCTTTTCTCCAGCCCTTTAACTCTTTCACCTATCAGCCTCCCAGCACTTTACTTCACCCCTTCCCCCCTCCTAGCTTCATCTATCAGTTACCACCTCGTACTTCTTCCTCCCTTCCTCTCCCATCTTCTTACTCTTTTTTCTCCTCTTTTTTTCTCCAGTCCTGATGAAGGGTCTTGGCCCAAAACATTGACTGCTTGCTCCTTTCCATAAGTACCTGTTCCCCCAGCATTTTGTGTGTGCAACCAAAGTCTATGTTCATGCACAGAACATGAATGCAAGTTTTATGATTGGTGTCTACTCCTGAGAAATCAGAAGAAGCCACATTTTTAGGATTTTTGCCTTTAAGCTTTATTATCAGAGGCCAGGGTGGTAAAAGTCAGTTGTATTATGGGTGTTGAGTGTAAGGCCTGTCCTCAAATGTACTTTGGTGAATGAGTACACAACAGAATGGGGCTCAGCCTCTGAATGTAGACAAATAAAGGCGGCTCAATGACTGAGGTTGGGAAACCTTGATTCTGCAGTGCAGTCACTGCTTTCATTTAACTGAAGATTAGCACTATTCCCGTAGAAAGTTCATTGGCTGTCATTTTCAACTCGGTATCATGAATGATTGACAAAACTACTGGGACAATGACACAGGGACAATTGTTTGACAAGGCCTTCACCGACCATGGCTCTGTTGAGGACCAGTTGGTTAGTAGCATGGCATGGGTGCTGTCGTGGAGCAACAGAGGAGAGAGCTCAACGTTGAAGGGTGCCTTCGTAATTGGTCAAGTTAAAGGTAATTATAGCTGGAGCTAGTGTGCCAACATCTGTGGACCCTTGCTCAGAAAGTGATATAATCTAACAAATGCCAGGTCTTGGATTTGGTATTATGGGGAGAAGGCAAGAGAATGGGGCTGAGAGGATAATAGATCAGCCATGATGAAATAGCAGAGCAGACCCAATGGGCTGAATGGTTTTATTCTGCTCCACCTTATTATGATGACTTATACTTGTCTTTCTGATAAAATCTTATGCTAAAATCTTTGCTCTAATATTTTCCTTCCCTTCTCCTTCCTTGCAAATTACATCTTGCCAGAGTGATGAATCCCTTCCCACCATGGCACTAAGGTTGCTCAAGCAGTTAACCAAGACTTTATCAAATTCAAAATAAAAGTTCTCATTGCCTTCATCAGAAGTCTTCAGTGTTGGGGATTATGCACAGATGAACATAATTCATTGGTTCCATTAACAGCAGCATCATAAGTTAAAAGAGAGGGGGAGCTTTTAAGATGCTAGACTAGCCAGTTCTGGATGGTGAAGTTTACTACATGAAGACAATGTTTCTCTTCTGGTTTTTCCCTCCACACTGTCAATTATTAAGGATAAGGTCTCAGGGTACTTGGAAGCACATGATAAAATAAAACATTGTCAGTACGGTTTCCTCAGAATAAAATCTGCTTGTCAAATCTGTTAGAATTCTTTGAAGAAATAACAAGCAGGATAGACAAAAGATGTTTCCTATGGTGGGAGAGTCTAAGACCAGAGGACACAGCCTCAGAATAGAGGGATATGCTTTTAGAATGGAGATGAGGAGGAATTTCTTTAGCCAGAGAGTGGTGAATCTGTGGAATTTGTTGCCACTGGCAGCTGTGGTGGCCAAGCTTTTGTGTATAATTAAGGCAGTGGTTGACAGATTCTTGATGGGTCAGCGCATAAAGAGATATGGAGGGAAGGCAGGAGATTGGTGCTGAGAGGAAAATTGGATTAGCCATGAAGAAATGACGGAGCAGAATCAATGGGCCAAATGGCCTAATCCTGCTCCTATATCTTCTGGTCACATGCTAAACACCTTTTTTCCAGCACCCTGTTGCTCAGAGATCTAGCTCTGTCAGCCCTGAAGAAGAGTACTCCCTTGCATATTTCAGAGGACCAAAAGCTTCTCTTTATGCTTTATTCATGGACGTCCCTGGTGGTCCACACTTTGAAGTCCGTAACCTCTAAACATTTCTTTTTTGAATGGTTTCAGCCCAATAAATTTGGTTTTACTCTGGATGAGATACTGAGCACCCCATTAGCTATCACCTGCAGAGAAGCAGATAGGGTGGAACAGCTAACAGTGTAAGAGGCTTTTACCAATCTCTTACTAGCTCTTCTTTCAGTTAGTCCTGACGAAGGGTCTTGGCCCGAAACGTCGACTGTACCTCTTCCTAGAGATGCTGCCTGGCCTGCTGCATTCACCAGTAACTTTGATGGGTTGCTTGAATTTCCAGCATCTGCAGAATTCCTCGTGTTTACGTTTTTAAAAACATTTCATCGTTGGTGATAGGGAGGTCCCTGCCTGTGGAGGCCTGATGTCTTCCCCTAACGTCTAGCTTTATTCTTATTCAAAACTCTCTTAAAACTGAAGGAGTTGTGATCTCTATTGCCTGTTCTCCCACTAAAAGATCAGTTACCTGGTCAGACTCATTTCCAAAACTAAGGTCTAGTATGTCCCCTCCTCTAGTTCCCATGTACTGTTTCAAGAAACCCTCTTAAATGCACTGAAGAAACCCTGCATCATTTAAGCTTCTTGCACTACTGAATCCCCGTCAATTCTGGGGAAGTTAAAGTCACTTACTATGGCAACATACTATTTTGCATCTTTCCATAAATTGTCTACATATCTGTTCCTCTGGCAATTGGAACCCCAATACTATCTCCCCATCAGAGACAATGCAAACTAGGAACAGGTAATCATAGATTAAAACTTCTTATTTTTAAAATCTTTTTGAAAAATCAAAAGCATAGGGGTGGCATTAATAACAACTCTTGCTGATGTGGTCTGTAGGTCAGAGAAACAAGGATCCTGTAATGAGCTCTTCGGGCCTGTGTGGGGAACTGGAGAGCACTGGACGTCTTGGTTTTTAATAGCACCTAAATTGGTTAATTGTTGTTTATCGGAAGTTGTTTATTGTTTCGAGTTCCTTTTGTTTTTTCTCAAGTGACTTGCTCTTTTTAATGTGGTTGCCTGGTGCTTTCTGTTAAACTTGGTCAGTCTATCTTGATAGGTTAAGGACTTCCGTGTTACTAGTGTTATTTAAGCAGATGCCTGATTAGCGTTAATTGTGGGGTCCTAGTTTTGAGAATGGTACATCTCACTGTATCACTCGGCTGAGCCATTGATGTTCTATCGGAATTCATATGAATTTATTCTGGTCGCTATCTCTACTTTAACATCTGTCTTCACTTTTCATCTGGGTTCTGACAATGCCAGTGCACATCATGGCAGATCCAGCTGGGAAGAGTCCCAAAACAGTGGCAATTTCTTTCCTTCTACCAATGTTGCTCAACCTGCCAAGCTCCTCCTGTAGGTTGTGTGTTATTTTAGAATTTAGCACCTGCAATTGCCAAATTATATAAATTGTAAATCTCTATAAGAAGAGTTGAGTCCCTGGACCAGATGTTTGGTGATGTGTTTGCCCAGGATGTAGAAATGAAGGCAGAGTGGTGGTCAATAAACAATAGTCTAACATAAGGTGGCTTTATAGTCCCCATGCTCCAGAAATGAATGTAAGGCTAGGAAGATGGTGTCCACTGTAGACCTGTTTCAGTGGTAGGGAATTTACAGGAATTTATAGTATAGAGCTGGTATGGGAAGCTGGAGTTAATATGTTACACGACCAGCCTCTCTAAGTACTTCATGAATGTGAATGCTAGAGCCACCAGGTAGTCACTATGACTGCCTATAACTTTGTTCTTCTGAATGACTTAAAGAATGTGGGAAAGTTATATCGAAGTAGGGAAAGGCTAAAATATCTGCAAAACACACTGCCAGCAGTTTTGGTTGGAGGTTCAGGTGGATTAGAGGCTCTTGGGTGGGTAGTGAAATCTGAAGCACTATCTGTTAAAAAATATATCTAGACTGCATTAAGCTCATCAGAAAAAGATGTGCTCTTGGTGCTGATGCTTCCTAGTTTTGTTCAGTAGCCCACTGAAGCATGTCAGTCCTGCCACAAATGACGGCTCATCTGGGACTCAGTTTTGGACTGGTGTTGTCTCTAGGTATCCCTGAAAGCCTTACAGAGGTTGTAATATGTCTTTTCCATTCTCTATGCTGCTGATGATTTGCAGGTTAGTCTTTTTAGCAAAGCCTGGCATAACAATTTTGAGAAATGAATTAAAAGGCAGTGGTGGATGGCAGCAGTCTGCGTTTAGTGTTTGTGAGTTCAAAATGTAAGATTAAAAGAAGAAATTTACAATAAAAGCAAGAGAAATTTCTTGCTAAGCCTTCTGTGGTTAATTTCAAGGAATAAAGCTTGTGGTGAAAAATTATTAGAATTTAATCCTTAGGTTAGATAAACTACATTTCACAATCTACAATATTTTCAGTTTAACTGAAATGAATTTCCATGACAGATTTATGCTCAAATTAATTCTCGTCCCTTTTATAAATGATTAATGAAAGTATAAACGCTTATGTTTCAGCATGCACTTTAAAGTAATGTCAATCTCATTTCAATGACTCACCAATTCTGGAATACCACAGTATTGAATTCAAGTAACTGTGAGAGCCAATGTAGCAGATACAACCAAATTCTCAAACTGGTAACTTGAAACAATGAGCACATGGGCAGTACAGTGGTGCACCCAGTACAGCATATCAAAGTTCAAAGTAAATTTTAATATCAAAGTACATGTGTGTTGTCATATACAGCCCTGAGATTCATTTTCTTGTGGGCATACTCAATAAATCATAATTATAACAGAAGCAATGAAAGACCACCCAACCAGCACATTTAAGCAGAGTGTAAAGGTAAACGACTGTGCAAATGCAAAAAGAAGAAATAATAAAAATAAATAAATGTGCAATAAATTTCTGGAGCATGAGATGAAGAGTCCTTGAAAGTGATTCGATAGGTTGTGGGAATAGTTCAAAGATAGGTCAGTGAAGTTGAGTGAAGTGATCCCCTTTGGTTTAAGAGCCTTATCATTGAGGGGTAGTAATTGTTTCACAACCTGCTGGTGTGAGTCCTGGGCTCTTGTACCTTTTTCATGGTAGCAGCAGTGAGCAAAGAGCATGTCCTCACTGATCCTGTGATCTAGGTTTAATTTTGACCTCTGAAGTCATTAGTATGGAATTTACATGTTCTGTATGTGATTGTATGGGTTTCCCTCCCATATTCCTATTCCAGTCGGACACTAGGCCGAGTACAGAGAGTTGTTTGCTGTCCTGATGCACATATTGCGGATACATTCCCCTGAGACCTTGTCCTGACCTGACAAAGAGTTTCCTTAGGCCCTGTGAGAGGCAAATGCAGAAATTACCGGACCCTAGCAGGGATATTTAAATCATCCTCAGCTACAGGTGATTTACTGGAGAATTGGAGGATTGCTAATATTGTTCCACTGTTTAAGAAAGGCTCTAAAAATAAAGCAGAAAATAATAGGCCAGTGAGTCTGACATCAGTAGTGGGAAAGTTATTGGAAGGTATTTTAAGGGACCGGATATGTGAATATTCGGATAAACATGGACTGATTAAGAATAGTCAACATGGCTTTGTGTCTAGTAGGTCATGCCTAACAAATCTTACAGAGTTTTTCGAGGAAGTTAACAAGAAAGTGGATGAAGGCAATGTAGTGTTGTCTACATGGACTTTAACAAGACATTTGACAAGGTCCTGCATAGGAAGTTGGTCAAGAAGATTCAGTCACTTGGCATTCAAGATGAGTTAGTAAATTGGATTAGATATTGGCTTTGAGGGAAAAACCAGAAAGTGGTAGTAGATGGTTGCCTTTCTGACTGGAGGCCTGTGATTAGTGGAGTCCACAGGGGTTGGCGCTGTGTCCATTGCCTGTCATCCCTATCAATGTGGATGATAATGTGATTAACTCAATCCTCAAATTTGCAGATGATACCAAGGGTGGGGCTGTAGTGGACAGCAAGGAAGACTATCAGAGCTTGCTGCAGGATCTGGACCTGGCAGATGGAAAATGGTAGATGGAATTTCATGCAGACAATTGCGAGGTGTTGCACTTTGGAAGGACCTACCAGGATAGGTCTAACACAGTGAACAGTAGGGCATTGAGGAGTGCTGTAGAACAAAGGGATTTGAGAATACAAATCCATAATTCATTGAAAGTGGTGTCCCAGGTAAATACACTTGTAAAGAAAGCTTTTGGCATATTGGCTTTCATAAACCAAAGTATTGAGTATAGGAGATTGGATATATAAGACATTGGTGAGGCCTAATTTGGAGTATTGTGCACTTTTTTTGGGTCACCTACCTACAGGAAAAATGTAAACAAGGTTGAAAAAGTACAGAGAAATTTTACAACGATGTTGTTGGGTCTGCAGGACCTGAGTGATAAGGAAAGAGTGAATAGGTTAGAACTTTATTCCTTGGCATGTAGAAGATTGAGGAGAGATGTGATAGAGGTATACAAAATGATGATGGGTATAGATAGGATAAATGCAAGCGGACATTTTCCACTTGTATTGGGCAGGACTACAACTAGAGGTCATGGATTAAGGGTGAAAAGTGAGAAGTTTAAGGGGAATATGCTGTTCACCATCAACTGCAGGTACATCACCACCTTGTAATCGCCACACAGTCAACAGTAAGCTCTGTGCTCAAAAGGGGACACTGGCTCATATACTGTCTGGGTGTAAAACAGCTCTAACTCAAGGACCATGATAAGGTGCTTCTGGCTCTTGCTGGCACACTAGAGCAGGAGAGATGCAAGAAGAGAACGGCTGGCACAGATTTGAGGAAGGCCATCACCTTCATCAAAGAGGGAGCCAGGCCTTTCATAACCAAACAGCCAAAGCTCAATCTGCTGCTGATGGCCAGGTCCTGGGAGATGAGGGTCGATGTGGGAAGGAGGTTGCACTTCCCGGATGTGGTGCACACAACCCTACACCCAGACATTGTACTGTGGTCAACCAAAGACAAGAAAATAATTCTGGTTGAGCTGACTGTGCCGTGGGAGGAGGGCTGGGAAGAGGTCCATGAGAGAAAGGCCTTGAAGTACCAGCCCTTAGTGCAGGAGTGTAAAGGCAAGGGATGGCAGGCATGGTTGTTCCCTGTGGAGATCGGCTGCAGAGGTTTCCCAGCCAAATCAGCATGGTGGTTGTTGTCAGATCTGGGCCTGGACGGAAGGAGCAAAAAACAAGCAGCTCGTAGGATGGGGGAAGAGGCAGAATGAGCCTCTTGTTGGATTTGGAGTAGGCGAGAGGAGGGGAACAGGAAGCCAGGAGCAGATGGGCAGTGATTTGGCCACCACTGCCGGCCCACCAACTGGAGAGTGTCATGGTTGAGGGTCAAAACATTCGATGAAGGTTGGGAGCCACCTGATGACATCTGTTCCTGGCTGAAGGCTACGGTTACCTTATAAGGTAACTGGAGAATGCACCCTAACAGGTGTATGTAACAAGTAAGGCAGAGTAGCGTTCTACCCCTGGTGTTTATCATGCACTCTGGCTTGTCTACAGCAGGACTTCATCTCATTTTAGTTTGCCTCTGCTTTCCTTCACATGCTTCTTCAACAAATTTACATTCGATTTATTTTCTGTCTGATTTAAGACAGATACTAGTTAAAGAAAACCTCTACCTGTGTATTTCACATATTTTCCCAATTGTATAACTATTCATCCATATTGGACATAAAATTTTAATTTTGTTTCAATAGGCTGCGTGAAACTACACCCAACAACATCAGTTGACTAGTATAATCAGCTACGATCATTTTAAATTTTAAGTGCTCACTGTTGTGACACATTTTTACATTTATCTGGTCTAATTCTTCAGCATTTTATCTCAATATCCTTTCTAGTTTTCTGTATATTTCACTTGTCAGACTTGGCTAAAATTATTTGAGATTCCCAGGACTGCTATTCAGCTGCTCATATCAATCCACTGATCATTTAAGAACACTTTTGAAAATTTTTGCTTTCCTTTCATTGCCACTCCTGACCTGATCATCCATTGACCAAGCTGACTCCAATACTAACATGGTCTTGCTCTTTGTGTGTGTTTTACCTCTGTAAATACGCACAACGTCTCCTACTGGTTCAAACATTTTAAATTTTGAATTGACATGCATATGGTGGATGGCTTTGTTACATCTATAAGATGAAATTTTGCTCATCTCACTTTGGATTCTACTTAGGAACACTCTCCTTTGCTTTTGCTCTATGATTATAAACCACTGTCATATTTGTAATTTACAATGGATGCAATTCTATACATTCCTCAATTTCTTTTTGGGTAGATGTGCAACCTAGCATGCAAGATCACACTTGTGTTTGATAACTTCAAATGAATGTTTCCGTTAATTGAGCTACAATCCATCTCATCACTTAGCATAAAGTCTAAGTTGCATTGTTGAGAATGCTCTTTCAACAAGATGATGGATTCACTGACAGGTTTTACCCAACCTCTGATTCTTAGCTCCAATTTGTAGATCTCAGAAATTTCTGGTTAAAGTGCTGCACAACTTTTATGCTCCTTCACACAAAAAAGTCTTTTCTGTCTGTATCATTACAAAATTTGTTAATCTGCTAAAGGCTTTGGAATTTATTTCAATAAACAGTATAATTTTTTAAAACTCCTGGATGCTATCATTTTGAAACTTCTACTATTATCGTTCTGAAAGCCATTTTGTCTAAGTAGCTTGTATAAAATGGACAATGCAGGTCAGGCTGCATCAGTCACATACATTTCAGTTCATTCTTTCACGATGATCCTAGATTTATGAAGTCTTGCTCTTCTCTGCATAAACTATCCAGGTTCTCAAGGATCCTCGCAAAAGACAGAATTCCCTTCCTCCTGTAGTTACACGCAATGTTTACTCTCCTACTCTCACAGCTACTGGTGCTCACTCAGAATTAGCTGCTGTTCCATTCCACAACACTGCCACACTATCACTTTGGTTGCAACGCAAACAGCTAATGACATGTCCTTTCTACTTTCTTCTTCATGTATAGACATTAATAAATGAAATCAAAGCTGATGCAGACTCTACATTAATTATTACCGAAAACATTCCAACAAACTCTTTGGTTTGATGGCACTAAATACAGTTATTTCCTCCAGCATTTTATCTTTTGCTCCAAAACCTATCTGTGCTCAGCATTCACTATCCATACTTCCTGACAAACTGTGACTGTCTTAATGTTTCCAAATCTAACTTTTTAAGGTACATTCAATAACGCTTCTCAAATTAGGACCAGATAGAAGGGCAAGAGCTGAGGGAACATGGAAACGTTATCGATTCAAGTTTCCCCATTCTAACTTCAACGTTGTTACTAGGTCATGAAGCCACTATTTCCCATACTTCTCACTCGTGGGAGCCCAGGACTACTGCTGCTGAAGGATTGTCCATCAGGGCCTTTGTGCAGTGAACACAGATATGCATGAAGACACTGAAAAGTGCACAGCACTGTTCAATGCATAAAATACATCTGAACCTTGATGTATGTGTGGCCTGCAAAGGACAAAATGAAAGCCTGAGCAGACAATATTCCTGGGAACAGGCTTCATGTAGGTCCTATAAATAGAAGACACCTTGAGTATGTCTCTATTGGACTTCCATTTCCACCCATGCTCACCTTTGGAATATCCCCCCATCCATTCTATCCCTACAAAATGATGATGAACCCTCCCAACACATCAAACCCTAAACTTCTCTCAGAAGTCTATCATCATTCTCTGGATCCCTGAGTCCTCAGCAAGACAAGTCTGACATTCGGTACTCCTCCAACTCCCAGTTCCCATCCCCTGTGCATCACACTCCTCAGAATCCAATACTGACCTAAGACTTATGTACAGGTTCTTCCCAGGTTGCAGCAGGATTCTGTTCCCGTTAACAGTTCACAACAGCCGTTCCCCAGCAGCTGGCTGATCCACACTTCTTGCTTATGTACATAACTTGTGTGCTTGTAAGCTGGGAACGATCTGTATTTCTCCCCACTTGCTCCATAATGTAGAGGCTAAAAGTTAAGGGTTATATTGATTTTAGAGTAGGTTAAAAGGCTGGCACAGCATCTTGGGCTGAAGTCTCTGTGATATAATGTTCTATCTTAAATGTCCCCACACAATAAAATGTTACAGTGGTGATTCCTCAAAAGGACTCTTGTTCCATTGCACAAGGAACTTGCCCAAATGAATCTTTAGGACTCGGGATCCGTAAGGTGATAGATATCCTTCTTATAAAGTTTAATATCACTGATCAGATTAAAATACAAAGCCTACATAGACAGGATTACAATGGTGCCAATTAACAAATTTTATGAAGACAAGGATATTACTTTATTAGTCCTCTAAAGGCACTTTTAATTCCCTTTTTTTTTGCTGATTTTTCACTTTACTTTAGTCTGAATCTGGATGAAAAGTTGTTTGAGTAGGATTAATTGGATGCAGGAGGTTATCTCAAGAACCATCCAGCATGCACTCAGCGTGAGCTGGGCACTCTAGGATTAACCGATTACAGGGAGAACATCTCACACATTGCTTGTAGTGTCAGTGAAGGAGCTGTAAAGCATGAGCAATTTTTCAGGGACAGTCTGTGTTGACTACTTTTGTTGGAGATGTTAACTCCCTTTCTTAAGGAAGGGAGCATGGGAATGAGGACTCTGGTCAGTGGAGGGGAGGGTTGAAACAGGTGCCCTGCGAGGGAGGTGTGCCAAATCAGGATCATGTTGAGTTGAAGGAATCAGCAGCTAATGAGCCTGAGACTGAATCCTTAAGGTTTCTGAGTAGTCAGATGTTAGATTATCAGAATCTTACTGTTTAATTAACTTTATGTCAGCACACTCTGAATCAGGTCCAAACAACATCTTTGGTTTATGGAGCAGTCGTCCTTATTATATGACTGTATGGAGCTGAATCATAGAAAACCTACAACACCTGAAGACCCTAGAACAACGACACCAAACTACCTTACAAAAGATTTTGAGGATTAGCTGCAAGGACAGACAGACTTTTTTTTGCGTGTTGCACCAGACAGTCAGCCATTCTTGTCTGGCGCTTGGTGTCAGGATTGGTCTCCTTTCAGATTAACCAGGTCACGATATGAACGTTCCTGACTCGACCCTTTTTTTTAATGAGGCCAAGTGGCTAGCTCAACGCTCAACCCGGCACGGATGGAAAGCATGCTCAGGGGTGGCCCAACTTGGATTTGAACTCGGGAGCCTTTGCTCCGGAGTCCGGCGCTGATGCCATTGCGCCACCAGCCGGCTGACAGACAGACTAACACACCAGCACACTGGAGGTGGCCGACAGGAACAGAATCCCCAAGTTGATAAAGCAGCACCAACTCCAATGGATAGATTATGTCATCCAAATGTCTAAATCATCTCTCCCAAAACAGGTCTTTTACTCCAGTTGTGAGCCCCTGCTGGGCAAAGGAAATGCTTCAAAGATGACATCAAAATCAGCTGGAGAAATTCAACATTACATCTAAAACCAGGGAAGACATTGTAGATACGGTACACCTGGAGGAAATCTGTTCAAGCTGGAGCTGTACTATATGAGATGAGCTCTACAGTGCCACAGAGAACAAACTGCAGTTGTGAAAGAAGAGACTGAACAACCAAAAGACCTAAGGACTAAACTCAGCCACCACTTACTCTTACCCCACTGAACCAGAATATATGGGTCCTGGATTGGCCTCTAAAGCCCCCTGAGGCCCCAACAGACAACCCCTGAGGAGAACATCATACTCGACTCTAGTGATCAGAATCAGAATCAGATTTATTACCACCGGCATGTGACGTGAAATTTGTTAACTTAGCAGCAGCAGTTCAATACAACACATAATATAGAAGGAAAAAATAAAATAATAATAATAAATAAGTAAGCCTTATTCAGTATACTTTATACAGCACATGTATATTGAATGGATTAAAAATCGTGCAAAAAACAAAAATACTATATATTTTAAAAAAGTGTGGTAGTGTCCAAAGATTCAATGTCCATTTAGGAATTGGATGGCAGAGGGGAAGAAGCTGTTCCTGATCGCACCACTACTGCTGCTGCTCTGCATCAAACAAGCCTGCATACCACCTTACCTACTGTTAAATTTAACTTCATTCTGCTAACAAGACTGAATTTCAAAATTATACAAGGTAATTCAAATTCCACCAATTCAGAATGCAAGGTAGGGCTTGTTTACTTTCACAGTATATACTTTTCTTTAGCTTTTTTACACAAATTGCTTTTAATTTGTAAAATCTTTATCTTATTTTACATGACAGGGGACTGGTTTATTTTTGAGCATTTTTCTTGGTTATGATGATATGGCAGCATGAATGTCACCACATTTTGCTAGCCAAACATATTTTACCATTAATCCTTATTTTTTTTTATCGAACACCTTCGAAATCGTTCCAAAAATCTTTTCAACATACAGTCTTAAATGACTGCTCTGAGTAATCCTCCAGGCAATTTGGCTCAGTGTAAAGTTATTCTAAGACAGCATTTACAAACCAAAAACCAGATTATTCAGCTGGAAAAATTATGAAATTGAAGACACTAAAATAATTAATATAGTTATTACATGTCATCTGAGAATTTTGAATAGTGAGAAAGTTTTAGCGGTGGTTAACACAAGAAAGAGTAATGATTTACACAGTTGTGTCAAAATTGTACCTATTTAATTAAGTTGCATATTAATTTTATATCTACAACCATACATCAAAGTGAATAAATCTATCTGCTTCATTATGCTAAGTGTAACCTTAGGCATTACTTCAACCTAAGGAAAAAGTAACAGACACACAGAGGCTTCCAGTTTGTATTAGATTTGTAATTCTTCACTTGTGATCACTCCTGACTTCCTTGTCCATCCATAGATTGGGGAATTACTGCATCTGTTGCTGGATTAACTTGTTCTACGGTGTTGGTTTCACTGCCACTGGGAACAATTTCCTCTCCTTATCAGACACTGACATATGTGACATGAAACAAGTACAGACAGACCGCTCAGCTGCAACTAATATGGTTTTGTTTAGGGTCTAGAAACAGGGAGACAATGTACAACATTTCCGTAATATCAGATAGTCTTCCATGTCCCAGTTCTAGGTGTGGCATCATAATTGTCTGCCATGAAGCCAGACTTGTGGCATCAGTTTCATTTTTGCACTATCATCTGAAATTACTTGGTCTGAAATTTGTGGAGTTGGACCACACACACACAGACACACAGACACATACACACAAACACACAGGCACAGACACACAGACACACACACACAAAAACACAGAGTCACAGACATTCTCGCGTGCGCGCGCACACACACACACACACACACACACACACACACACACACACACACAGTCTTAATCATACCATAGCTCAGTCACTACCTTGAACCTCCCCACCACATGTCACATGAAGCTTGAACAATTACGATTCCTTTTGAATACAGCAGTATTGCTCTACTACACCCTCTTTGAGGGATAGATTTCACTTTCTGATGTTGATACCCTTCCACGTTTTAAAGGTGATTTGGCATTCATAGAAATAACTTGAAACATTATGGTTATTCACATTCTACATAGTCAGGGCACTTGGTAGAGGATTGTCCTATTACTTTAGCACCTAGAAGTTGATCATGGTAATAATCAGCACTGGTTTGATGGCAAAATAAAACTTTGATTAATTACCAGGTACATTAGTTTAACTGAAGAGTGCAGGAACTGAATTTAGAAGTGGTTGTGTTTTCATTGGAACATCCTTCACTATATTTACATATGGGGAGATAAACACAAGAATCATCAGCAGATTTGATTCACTGTTTGGACAGAGTGACTGCAATATGGTCAAAATTTAAGTGAGTGAATAGAGAAGAAACTCAGTAAACTAAGTAAACAGCAGACTGAAATGGAATTGCCTTTTACTTGTACAGCAGGCTGCAAGAATCACATCTCTTCCATCTTTTCCATCTGTGTCTGCCACTGCACCAAACATTCATTCTCTAACAGTCTCTCAGCAGAAAAGCTCACTTCATGTGGTGAGCACAACTGGTTTTAGTGTTTTTTTTGTTGGAGTAAGGTGACAAAAAAATCCTAATATCCCTTACAGTCTGCAGTTTCTTCTCCTTATTGAAGTATTCATAAATGTGACAGTTCTTTGGACAAATGGAGCCAATGCTTGTGGCTTATATTATTATTATTACAATTAACTTCTGTCTCTATTTACACAACCAGTGGGAGAAAAAACGAGGTGCAATTATCTGTGCTGTTTGAGTACTGAGTAGAATACAGAATGGTAGAAGCAGTCTGGCACCTGGAAATCCTGATCAGAGCATGAAATTGAGACCAGTGAGTAATGAACTTTATTACCCTACTGTTGGGAACTTTTGTGATTATTCTCTGATCTTTGCTTCTTTGGGATGAAATCTCACTATAGATGTTCTTTAATACAGAGCTGATTCTGAATATAACAAATGAAATTGGTTTAAGAGGAATCAGAAGAATTCTGTTGCTGTTTCTATACATACAGTTATGTGGTGTCTGTCCTGTTGTTTTTCCATCATACTCCACAAGTAATTTTATTGTCACACAGCCTCAGTATACCTTACTTCAGTCTCCGACTAAGAAGATTCAGTGAGCAAAATACGAACAAGCAAATATATTAAACTGATATAGCAAATTAATAAAAATATATATAGAACAGCACATCATTTCTTGAAACCTCATTTCCTGGTAACATATTCTTTGGTCTGATTTAACCAACAATATTCAATGTTGCAAATTGTTATGTTGACATTCCTCATTCACATTTGGTACATGCAGCTACAAACTTGCAACTGTCCCATTGGCTGTGAAAAGCAAAAAATGTTAATACCTCACTGCCAGTTCCAATAGTAATTTACAAAAAGATCCTTACATACACAGTTAATGTACGTATGAGTGAACGATGATAGGGTCAATCCAAAAAAGTGCATATTGATAATTATATCATAGTTCTGGAAATGAACATAATGGTTTCATTGTATATACTAAACCTCATGTAAGGCTGCAATTTTGGCAATAATTTTTCATTGCCTTTTTTACAATAGGAGCTAAGCAACTCTATGTATTGTGACAGTTCACAATCAAAGAGGTGGTTTACAGTAATTAGTTGCAGTTCCTAAATATTCTTCAAATCATCTTGTATTTGAATAAACCAAATGGCAGGATTGACCAGAGTTAGAAGCTTATGAGAATGTCATTCTGATGCAGAGATCAAAGATGTACATTAAACACATGAGTCTGCTCAACAAGGCATTCACAGACCTGTTAAGATATATCATCTGAATCTTTGACACGACAGAATTCCCACAGTATTGTAGTAAGATCTGGAAAAAGACTCAATCCCATAATATTTTCTTCCTTAGCAGGATCCTCCATTGCATCCATCAATTTAACCCAGTATTAGTAATCACCTGATTTTTATCTGCTGCCCACCCTTCTTACATCAATAAAGGAGATCTGGGATGTTCCATCAACTCTTAAGAAGCTATCTGAGCAGTTTGTTAGTTTGACACCCATTCTCCACATTAAACGTTTATTTCCACAAGAGTAGGTGCATGGTAATGTATTTATTCAACCAGGCCATTGCATCTCAATAAAAACATTTTTTTGCAACAAAGAGGACAAGTTCAGCTGCCACATGGGAAGACCATCACCTGCAAAATCTCCTCAAAGTAGTTCATCATCCTGACTTGTAAAAGCCACTGGCCTTGAACTACCTGCCTGAGTGTATCCCAAGGTGACTTCACTAGAAGGACTCCAGTGTTTCAAAAAGATGACTTCCCACCACCTTCTCAAAGGTAATTAGGGATGGGCAATAAGTGTTAGCCTTCCAAAATAAATGAAGAAAAACTTAAATGTAATTTTTAGCTGGATAATAAGACTTCATTTGAGATGGGGTTCTCTGAGTTGGCTGCCAGTGAAATGATTGACAATTAATAGAATTGCAAAATGTTTTTGGCAAGAGGAAGATCTGAAAGCTCCCATGTGGATGCAAGAGGCAGACTGCCTTAAAGAATCTAAGGGGTCGGCTGGGGTTCAAACATATCATTACATGACAATAGAGAACTATATATTTATTAATATGTGTTACAGGTGCTTAGAGGTATGGAGTCAGGCAGACTGCACCTGAACAGAGAAACATTCAGATACTAAATTAAAATTCAAGAGAGAATGATTATTATTGATTACTCCATTATTGATTACAAGTTGTTTATGGAAAATTACGTTTTGTAATTCCATTTCCATCCACCAATGTTATTAGCATTGGTATTCACCATGCCTAACATTGTCATGTCAATAATGAAAGTGAATGTGGAATATAGAGTAAGTTTGAAATGAAAGAGTATTCCTATCACTGAGTTTGCTCACATTTGATGAAAGTCCTTAATAACTCCCTCAAGTCTTCATTTGAGGCACAAGTATAATTTCTTGTGTTATGAATATAGCTGCCAGAAGTTGAGTAGCTGGGATGTTTGCTGATATTTTCTGATGGTTGTGTAATCTTCTGTTCTAATCAAAACTTCTCAAATAATTAAGCATCCATTATGAAAACAAAAGATCCTGGAATCAGCAGGTCAGGAAGCATCTGTGGGGTATGTGATGAGAATACACATAAATTAAGATGTTTGCTGGCCTGGGCTAGCACCAGAGGCATCAGCAGTTGGTCTGCCACCTGTCCTCAGGAGAGGGAGAGATAAGGCACACAATGAAGCAGCATTTGGAGGTGTTAATGAAGGAGCCATCAGTCTGGGTATTGTCAAGATCGGCTCCCCCTTTGAATCCTGAACTGTTTGAAGTGATGGACAGGCAATACCCCAGCAGGGGGATAAAAAGGGACAGGTTCGCTAAGGCAGGACACACACGACACCCGAGGTAACGAGACCCTGGAAGCGGTGCGCCTCTCACAAGTCGGTGGGAAGTACCAGCCATAAACGCACAGGGTGGAAAGGTACGATCAGCGGGAACCCGGTGTGTGTCCACCCTCGCTTGGGTGCTGGGTTCACTGCAGAGGATCGA
Organism: Mobula hypostoma; assembly: GCF_963921235.1. NCBI lineage: Eukaryota > Metazoa > Chordata > Chondrichthyes > Myliobatiformes > Myliobatidae > Mobula > Mobula hypostoma. The sequence continues at coordinate 98,544,354 of NC_086103.1, read as the reverse complement.
CCGCATCTGGAGGAGGGGTCACAGTCGGTGACCTCAGGTGACATCACAAAGGACTCGCCCGAAAGCTGCTTGTGAGCAATTATCGCCGGTCTGTGAGTGAAAGCCATTTCTGAATGATCAGTCGTTCCCGTTCTCTCTCTCCCTCCCCCCACATGTTGTCCATCGCCATGGCAACGATTACTGCGAACTGAACTAAATTGAACTGGACTTTGTGTCACTTTGAAATTGGTCATTTACCCCTAGACAACGATAGAGCTTGATTGATCCTGTTATCTTAATTCTGTGCACATGTGTGTTTATCATTGCTGAACTGTTGCATTTATTATCCTTTCGATTACTGTGTTGCTTGTTTCTTCAATAAAACTTTTTTAGTTCTAGTAATCCAGACTCCAACTGAGTGATCCATTTCTGCTGGTTTGGCAACCCAGTTACGGGGTACGTAACAGGTAAAACAGAGTTAATGTTTCAGGTGAAATACTTTTCATTAGAATGCTGTTTCTATCTCAACAAATGCTTCAAGACTTGTGAATATTTCCAACAAGAGCAGTCTTCTGCTCCTTAACAACCTAATTGTTGATATCCATTGGGGTTAACACACAAGCAAGTTCCCAATAAACTACACAGGTCATTCTTGCCCATGTATTACAGTAACTACCAAACTAGGTCACAAAGTAGCTTTCTTACAGCTCACGATTTCCCCAGTCCACTGTTTTGGAGGTACATATCAGGATTGCACACCACCAGGGCAAAGCAGGTCACTTGATTGTCTCGACCCACAATGTGTTTCTATGAGCACATTGTAGTTGGTTTGAGTTTCATCAACAAGAGGCTTTGCAACCACACAAAAGTTTCCCTGAACTCCCTAATCATCATTGATTCATGCCTGCAAAGACAGAGGCTTGGTAATATATTTTGTATTGGTTCTCCATTGAGTTGCACACTATTCTGACTGGACTTTCACCATCTTTGAGCCAAAAATTTATCATCCTCAGCAAAACAAATTTATAGCTTTATCTTCTCAAATTGTTGCAGTCCTGAGGACGACTGCACTTCAAGAAGGACTAATTGGGGAAGTGTGTTATATGTAATATTATTGTCAGGAACTTACCACATTTCATGATCTTAAACTCTCCCATAATACTCCACAGAAACTTAAGCCTTTTTGAACTGTGGTCATTTTCATCATGAAGAATATTCTGATCTCTATAAAGAAAAGAACTGTATTCACCTAAATTACCAATTAATTTTACTTTAATTATGTCAATTGGAGATTGTTGTTAGTCAGACTACTACTCTTCATCACAGCTTCCAATCACCTTTTAAGGTGAAAAAATTCTTCTCCAGATCACCTCTAAACCTCTTCCCTCTTAATATAAACCCTTGTTTTAGACTTTTCTGCTGTGGGGAAAAGTTTCATTACTCTTTATGCTTTCCATGTCCCTCATGATTGTGTATTTGTGAAACTCTATCAAGTTCCCCATCAACGTCCTTCATTCCAAGGAAAACAACCCAGTCTCTCCAGTTCCTCCTCATAATTGTGATGCTCCATCCAAGGCAACAGCTGTAGAATCTCTTCTGTGTCTTCTCCAGTGCAATTATCTCAATGAACTCTAATGAGTGGAAGCAAGGATAGTTCTTTCCATTGTCCCAGGACCAAGGTATTCTCTTTTTAATTGCACTTGACTTTACCCATGGTTTCTACTTCAAGTCAAATGATTAAAATGTGTCATTTCATTTGAATATTTCATCGGGATATGCATAGTGAGTGCATTGTTATAATCTTTATTCCAGGGAGGAAATGTCAAATACTAGAAGGAACAGGTTAAGACAATCGGGGATTTGTTTAAAGGAGATTTTTTGCAATGCCATTATGCTTGGTGCGAATGTGTGAAAGAGCCTTTTCCTGAGCTGTACATTCTGCGTTGTGCCCTGAGCTTGTGATTCAGTTCACAGGTGCTCATCCGTGTTGATCCACACTGGATGGACTCTCTTTTGACTGCAATTTAAGCACAAATTGCCTACCGGATGGGAAGCCTCACATCAAGTGTAGGAAGGTATAAATGTTCAAGATTCAAAGTACATTTATCAGCAAAATATGTATACATTGTAAAACCTTGAGATTCGTCTCCTAGCAGGCAGCCACAAAACAAAGAATCACAAAAACCCCATATCTAAAACAAGAAGATCGTCCAACGCCCAATGTGCAGAGAGATAAAAAAACAACCAAATAGTGTTCTGAACTGAGGACTGTAAGGGAGTCACCTAGTTCAGTTCAGAGCTGACTACCTTTCCTGGAGCAACGATCTGAACCAGTCTATCCCTTTCCTTGGGTCCCGAAACCCCGAACTTTACAATCTGGCCCACCATGTAAATCAACAACCAAGCATTGGGTTCAATTGCCTCGATATGGCTCTGGGGCCTGAACTTCACCGCCTCGATTTGGATTGTAATGGTCATTTCCAATTCAGCATGATGCTTAAGTCTCCATCCAAACATCGCGTTCAGTTGAATCACTACACTCTGGTGCCTGAACCTCACCGGCTTTAAACGATCTAACTTCAGGTCCACTTCGCTCTTGGCAACAGGCCTGCTGCCTCACCTCACCTCTGCCATGTCAAGTCCAAGGGGAAGGTACAGACTATCACTTGTGATAATTGTTTGCCAGAATAAGTGTGGTTAACTAAGTGTTCAGTTGTTTTCCTTGTTTCATTAGCCACCAGCCAGAAGTCACTGAAGTTCACCAGCGCCGGAATGTAACTTACTTGGTAATTGTTTTTTGAATTGCCAAATATTGCAAGTAATGAAAGGGCTGGTGAATTAAGTGAAGTGAGCATTTTTTTCTCTATAATCCTCATCATGCTAAGTGGGAATCAACAGCACCAAGGACTCTGGTTTAGTTTAGGCTTGGATTATATCAAACAGCAGCAAAATGTGTATTGTGATTAGAAAGTTATGATCTGACTTCAGAACATCAGCAGAAACTTTGTCATTACTATATAAACATTTTGAAAGCTTTAATTTCTCTGCAGAAATAGGAAACAAATAGACATTTCCACTCTATGCACATACCTCAAAGTAAACTCATCAAGTCTATTGATTTTGAAATGATGGATTGAAATTCAGGACTACAACAGTTTATATTTCAGCAAAGTAGCTGCCAGAAGCTTCAACGTTGATAATAACTGAAAATAAAGAATAAACATTGTAGTTTTAGTGTATTCCAGATTCCAAAGAAACAGCAAGCACACTGTTGGACCTGCCTTTCATCGTAATACCTGGAAACCAAGCAATATATTTCAGTTTTTTACCTCTGCGTATAACACTATGCTTTATAATTTTTCTTTCCATTCTTTAAGTTCTGATTGGGAGCTCCAGGGCATGAGGTTGGAAGAAGCAACTCCTTGTCTTCAACTCTTGGTTCACTTCTGTCTGGCCGTTAGATTGGGGGTGGAAACCAGATGAGAGGTTGGCTCCCACAAGAGAACAGTAAGCCTTCCAAAACCAGAATGTGAACTGTGGCATTGATCAGATACTTTGTCCTGAGGAAAGCTGTGCATCCTGAAGTCATGCTGAACCACGAAATTGGCAGTCTCACAAGCCGACAGTAGCTCAGCGAGAGCAATAGTCATAGTCATACTTTATTGATCCCAGGGGAAACTGGTTTTCATTACAGTTGCACCATAAATAATTAAATAGTAATAAAACCATAAATAGTTAAATAGTAACATGTAAATTATGCCAGGAAATAAGTCCAGGACCAGCCTATTGGCTCAGGGTGTCTGACTCTCCAAGGGAGGAGTTGTAAAGTTTGATGGCCACAGGCCGGAATGACTTCCCATGACACTCTGTGTTGCATCTCGGTGGAATGAGTCTCTGGCTGAATGTACTCCTGTGCCCACCCAGTACATTATGTAGTGGATGGAAGACATTGACCAAGATGGCATGCAACTTAGACAGCATCCTCTTTTCAGACACCACCGTCAGAGAGTCCAGTTCCATCCCCACAACATCACTGGCCTTACGAATGAGTTTGTTGATTCTGTTGGTGTCTGCTACCCTCAGCCTGCTGCCCCAGCACACAACAGCAAACATGATCGCACTGGCCACCACAGACTCGTAGAACATACTCAGCATCATCCAGCAGATGTTAAAGGACCTCAGTCTCCTCAGGAAATAGGAACACTGCCTCAGCCTCAGTGTTCTTTGACCAGTCCAGTTTATTGACAATTCGTATCCCCAGGTATTTGTAATCCTCCACCATGTCCACACTGACCCCCTGGATGGAAACAGGGGTGACCGGTACCTTAGCTCTCCTCAGGTCTACCCAGCTCCTTAGTCTTTTTCACATTAAGCTGCAGATAAATCTGCTCACACCATGTGACAAAGTTTCCTACCGTAGCCCTGTACTCAGCCTTATCTCCTTTGCTGATGCATCCGACTATGGTAGAATCATCAGAAAACTTCTGAAGATGACAAGACTCTGTGCAGTAACTGAAGTCCGAGGTGTAAATGGTGAAGAGAAAGGAAGACAAGACAGTCCCCTGTGGAGCCCCAGTGCTGTTGATCGCTCTGTCGGACACACAGTGTTGCAAGCACACGTACTGTGGTCTGCCAGTCAGGTAATCAAGAATCCATGATACCAGGGAAGCATCCACCTGCATCGCTGTCAGCTTCTCCCCCAGCAGAGCAGGGCAGATGGTGTTGAATGCACTGGAGAAGTCAAAAAACATGACCCTCACAGTGCTCACTGGCTTGTCCAGGTGGGCGTAGACACGGTTCAGCAGGAAGACAATGGCATCCTCAACTCCTAGCAGGGGCTGGTAGGCGAACTGGAGGGGATCTAAGTGTGGCCTGACCATAGGCCGGAGCAGCTCCAGGACAAGTCTCTCCAGGGTCTTCATGATGTGGGAGGTCAATGCCACCGGTCTGTAGTCATTGAGGCTGCCGGGGCACGGCGTCTTCGGCACAGGGACGAGGCAGGATGTCTTCCACAGCACAGGAACCCTCTGGAGCCTCAGGCTCAGGTTGAAGACATGGCGAAGTACTCCACATAGCTGAGGGGCACAGGCTTTGAGCACCCTGGTACTGATACCATCCGGTCCTGCAGCCTTGCTTGGGTTGAGACGTTTCAGCTGTCTTCTCACCTGTTCAGATGTGAAGCCCACCATGGCGGTTTCGTGTGGGGAAGGGGTATAATCATGAGAGCAGGGTGGGGGACTGTGAGGAGGGGTAGGAGGGGAGAGTGGAATATGTGTTGGTTGGGGGCCGACAACAGATGGCTCATGTGTGGGATGGGCAGGGGCCACAATGTCAAATCTGTTAAAGAACAGGTTAAGTTTGTTGGCCCTGTCCACACTGCCCTCAGCTCCTCTGTTGCTAGTTTGCTGGAACCAAGTGATGGTCCTCATCCCACTCCAGACCTCTCTCATGTTGTGCTGCTGGAGTTTCTACTCAAGCTTCCTCCTGTACCTGTCTTTAGCCTCCCTGATCCTGGCTTCCAGGTCCCTCTGTATTGCCCTCAGCTCCTCCCTATTTCCATCTCTAAATGCCCTCTTTTTAGCGTTCATGATGTCCTTAGTGAGGTGGGCAGCCTTGGAAAATTGATCCACAATGACCAGAATGGTACTGCTGCCATCAAGCAGGATTAGCCCAGTAATGAAATCCATTGAGAGGTGGGACCAGGGTCAGTGGGGCACAGGCTGTAGACAAAGAAGACCTGCAGGGTGCTGGTGTGTCACCTTGTTCTGAGCCGAGGTGAGACAGGCTGAGACAAAGTCATTGACACTCTGGGACATAGATGGCCACCACAAACATCTCTTGCTAGACTCCCCAGTCCGTTATATTCCCAGATAGCCAACCAGACGGGAGGAGTTCCCCTTTTTGGAGCACACCGTAGCAGGGACAAACAGCCGGTTGGGAGATCCCCTGCCTAGGCCTGGGTCCGAATGTTGGTCGGCTCTCACCTCTGCCTCTATTCCTCAAATCACCGGAGCAACAATACATGAGTAAGGAAGGATGGTTTCTGGATCGGCATTGTCTTCAGACCTGTCGAACTGCCAGGAGAGAGCGTCGGCCTTGGTATTCTTACTGCCGGATGATAGATGAGGATGAAATTGAACCATGTGAAGAAGAGAGCCTACCGGGGTTGACTAGAATTGAGTCTCTTTGCACTCTGAATCTAGGAGAGGCTCTTGTGATCTGTCCAGACCAAGAAAGGATGCTCTGCCTCCTCCAGCCAGTGTAGCCATTCCTTCAGGGCCTCCTTGACAGCCAGAAGTTCTCAGTTCATGATTTTGTAGTTACTCTCAGCCAGAATCAAGCAACAGGAAAGAAATGCACACGAGTGCAGCTGGCTATCTGCATAACAGTACAGATCCCATGCTGATATTGGATATATCCACCTTAACAATGAATGACCGGGATTGGTCTGGGTGGTGGTGGAGCTCGCCTTAGTTCCAAGGATGCTTGGTCGACTACATTTGTCCAGCTGAATCCTACAGAGATTTTCCTGATGAGTGTATTTATGGAGACTGTGATAGAGGTGAAATTTCAGTGATAAAAGTTCACAGATCCCATTAGGTGCTACACCTGTTTGAAAGTAGATGGTTTGGGCCATTCTATAACTGCCTGAACTTTACTTGGGTCCACTTGAACACTGGAAGCTGTAGGTACAAATACAACACCTGGTCTTTGTGGAACTCACACATCTCAGGCTTGGCATGCAGGTTATTCTTGAGCAGCTATCTGTGACATGTTCCAGGTGAGAATAGGAATACATCAGAATGTTGTCCAAATACACAAAAACGAACTGATTCAACATGTTCCCGAGCACATCATTGTGGAGGGCCTGATAAACATCGGGGTTTTTGTTCAGACCAAAGGGCATCACAAGGTACTCATAGTGTCCAGTGGAGGTGTTGAAAGCTGTCTTCCACATCCCCTTCTCAGATATGAACAAGATTATAAGCATTGCACAGCTCTATCTTGGAAAATATGATTGCTCGTAGAGCAAGCAGGGGAAGAGGGTAAACACAAGGAAATCTGCAGATGCTGGAAATTCAAGCAATACACACAAAAAATGCTGGTGAATGCAGCAGGCCAGGCAGCATCTATAGGAAGAGGGATGTTCATGCTATCATGCCATCACTTCTCTAACTTCTGTTAATGCCCCACCTCCCCTTTGTACCCCATCCCTTATTTATTTATTTATTCACTTGTGTGTTTGTTTGTTTGTTTATATATATATATTTATTTTTCCTTCCCCTTTTTTTCCTCTCTTTTTTTCTCCCTCTGTCCCTCTCACTATAACTCCTTGCCCATCCTTTGGACTTCCCCCCCTCCCCCTTTCTTTCTCCCTAGGTCTCCTGTTCCATGCCTTTGCCAGCCTGGTACCCCTTTTGCCAATTAACTTTCCAGCTCTTGGCTCCATCCCTCCGCCTCCTGTCTTCTCCTATCATTTCGGATCTCCTCCTCCCCCACCACTTTCAAATCTCTTACTATCTCTTCTTTCAGTTAGTCCTGACGAAGGTCTCAGCCCGAAATGTCGACTGTACCTCTTCCTAGAGATGCTGCCTGGCCTGCTGCGTTCACCAGCAACTTTTATGTGTGTTGCTCAGTATTATCTCCTTGCTTTTATATTCTATTCCCTTGAAATAAATGTCAATGCTACATTTGTCTTCTTTACCACAGACTCAACATGTGAATTAACCTTCTGGGAGCCTTGCACGAGAACTCCTACGTCCCTCTGCATCTCTGATGTCTGAACCTTCCCCCCATTTAGATACCGGTCTACATTATTGTTCCTTTTATCAAAATGTATTATTGTACATTTCCCAACACTTTATTCCATTTACCACTTTTTTGCCCCTTCTTCCATTTTGTCCAAGTCCTCCTGCAATCGTATTGTTTCCTCAGCACTATCTATCCCCCCCGCCACATAACTGCGTATCATCCACAAACATTGCTACAAACCCATCAGTTCAATTACCTACATCATTAACAAACAATGTGACAAGTAGCAGTCACAATACTGACCCCTGAGGAACACCAGTAGTCACTGGGAGCCAACCAGAAAAGGCTTTATTCCCACTCGCTGCGTCCTGCCTGTCAGCAATTTTGCTATCCATGCTAGTATCTTTCCCGTAACGCCATGGGATTTTATCTTGTTAGGCAGCCTCATGTGTGGCACCTTATTAAACACCTTCTGAAAATCCAAGTAAATGATATCCACTGCCTTTCCTTTGTCCACCCTGCTTGTTACTTCCTCAAAGAATTCTAACAGATTTATTAGGCAAGATTTCCCTTTATTGAAACCATGCTAACTTTGACTTATTTTATCATTAGTCTCCAATTACCTTGAAACCTCATCCTTAATAATAGACTCCAACACTTTCCCAACCTCTGAGGTTAAGCTAACTGGCCTATAATTTCTTTTATTTTGCCTTCCTCCCTTATTAAAGAGTGGAGTGACATTTGCAATCTTCCGGTCCTCCAGGACCATGCCAGAATCAAGTGATTCTTGAAAGATCATGACCAATGCATCCATTATCTCAAGCAACCTCTATCAGGACTCTGGGATGTAGCCCATCTGGTCCAGGTGATTTATCCACCTTAACACCTTTGAGTTTGCCTAACACTTTTTCTTTTGTAATAGCAATGACACTCACTCCTGCTCCCTGACACTCATGGATCTCTGCTAGTGTCTTCCACAGTGAAGAAAGATGCAAAATACCCATTAGTTCATCTGCCATTTCTTTGTCCCCCATTACTACCTCACCAGCATCATAGTCCAGTAGTCCAATACCGACCCTCACCTCCCGTTTACTCTTTATATAACTGAAAATAACTTTTGGTATCCTGCTTTATATTATTGGCTAGTTTGCCCTCATATTTCATCTTTTCCCTTATAGCTTTTTTAGTTGACTTTTTGTTGGATTTTTAAAAACTTCCCAGCTATCTAACTTCCCACTCACTTTTGCTACGTTATATGTCCTTTCCTTGGCTCTATGCAGTCCTTAACTTCCCTTGTCAGTCATTGTTGCCTACCCCTGCCATTTGAGAATTTCTTCTTCTGTAGGATGTATCTATCCTGTCCCTAATGAACAGTTTCCTGAATACTAAATGAATACCCCTTGTTTCCAGCATCAGTCAAACGATTGTCCTCTTCCCTGTTCAAGGAATGTTACAGCATTTTCTGGTGTTAGGGTATATAGCAAATATTAATATCAGCCACAACTAATCTTCAGATTTGAATGTGGATTGTAGGTTGAATTTAAAATGCAGTTCTGAACCAATATCTCTCTGGAGCTGCAGACTGGGGTTGATTACAAACCAGCAAGCACACATTCACAATGTCTGTATATGCATGAATCCAGAGACAGAGTCAATGCAGATTAACATTCATTTTGGGTATCTGGAGTGTGGGTGTAAAGAAGGAGGTGTTTGAAAACTATATGTAATTCAAAGGAAGCATTGTAGATATATTGTAACCATAGAATTGTCCTGATGTTACCTTTGATCTTTAGCATAACAAATGTCATATAATATTGGGTTAAGCAGGCCTCTTCTTACAAGAGTGTCTCAATATATTGCTGTTGCACATTTTTTCTTGAATTAAAACACTTCTCTATCCAGTAGCATCTGTGTCTCTCCAGTAACTTTGTTCACACCACAACATGATGGAAGTAAGCAGGGAACGTAACATTGCTGTATTTCTGGTCAGCTGAGAAGATCATTGGGGTGTCTCTTCCCGCCATCACAGACATTTACACCTCACGCTGCATTCGCAAAGCACCCCTCATATAAACTCTTCTCCCTCTTGCCATCTGTAAAAAGGCACCAAAGCATTCGGGCTCTCACAACCAGACTATGTAACAGTTTCTTCTCCCAAGCCATCAGACTCCTCATTACCCAGAGCCTGGCTTGACACCAACCTACTATACTCTCTACTGAGCCGACTGTCTTGTTTATTATTTATTATTATTTATTGTAGTGCCTGCACTGTTTTGTGAACTTTATACAGTCCTGGATAGGTCTGTAGTCTAGTGTAGTTTTTCTATTTTTTCTTATGTAGTTCAGTGTAGTTTTTGTATTGTTTCATGTAGCACCATGGTCCTAGAAAATGTTGTCTCATTTTTACTATGTTCTGTACCAGCAGTTATGGTTGAAATGACAATAAAAAGTGACTTGACTTGAAATCTAGACAGGACTATAACAACAAGAAGGGAGTTAAATGGTGACATAATGAAACAGTAACTGGCTGGAAAGTGCTTGCTCATGAGCACAATTACCGAACCAGTTGTGCAGCCCACATATGGGGAGCGAAGACCCCACAGCAGAGTCCATGGTTGTGACAGCTTTCCATTGCAGTCATTTTGAAATTGCTTTTACATTTTAATACAGCCACTTCTGATGGCAATCAAATAACATTTATGAGTTCCTGTACCAGTGGCCATTCTTAATTGAGGTTCCTACAGCTGTAAGAAACCTGTTTTGCTTCCATAAGCTTCCAAAATCATGAACTACTCCAAAAGCATATTACGAATATGATATTAGCTGTTCTTCCTTCTGCACCTTACAGGCTTCAGTCCAGCTTTCCAATTCTGTGTGCTGCACACACGTACCCGGAGCCATGCTCGATGTCAGCTCTTCAGTGGCAGAAACAACGGCCATCCAGCCTGTAGAATTCCTCCCTCAATTGTTGAGGGGCCATCAGTGAACAGAATCAGATCTGGGTTCAATAGAAGCATTTCTTAGTAACAATTTTCATCTTTATGGCATGTTATTATCCTTGCATCGTTATGGTCTTTATAGTAGAACAAGAATTCAACATATTAATTTCCAATCAGTAAGTTAACATATAAGCCATATGGTTTTTACTCTGTCAAGGGCTGCAGCAAAGGGCTCAGTTGTTGTTTGAATTCAACAATATGTCCATTACATCCCAACATTTTTGTTGTAACTGTGTTGTCAGATCCGGATCTCCATATATTTGTGGGGCAGAGGATTGAACTTGTTGTTGGGCTAGTTTCTGTTGTCCACTATGTTTCCTATGCAAACAGCTTCTAGCCCAATATCCTTTTTTTAACCACAGAAGTGAAGTTTTCTTTTAAGGGGCTGGCCTCAGAGGTGTAGCTCAGACCGAGATTGCTGTAGCGCACACAATGAATTCCAGTTCCACTATTTCTGTTGATTAATGAGTGTGGGTCACCTGCAGTGGCTGTGGCCTGTAGACTAGCAAGCAAGGACTGTTGACCCACAGATAGTTGACTCACCTGTAAAGATTATTACCAAAATATGCAGGCAGTATACAACCCTGAGATTCATCTTCCCTCAGACAGCCACGAAACAAGGAGACACCATGGAACCTGTTCAAAGGAAACATCGAACACCCAATGCAATAAAAAGAACAAATTGCACAAACTGCAAAAAAAACAGTGAAAAACACTGAGTGTTAAACACCAAACTGCAGAATCCCTGAAATCGTCCAGGAACACCCAGTCAGGTTCAGTTTAGTTCAATTTAGTGCTGTGTCGTTCATTGACTGCAAACCACCGATCCTGTCTGTTCTGATCAAAATCACGCAAAATAACAATAAAAAAGGGGTATTCAGAAACCAGAAACACAAACAACATGAACTGCAGAGTCCTCAGTTTGGTGTTTAATACCAATTCATAAACTACTCACGACCCAAGAGTCCTGCACTGTCCTCCAGTAGCTGCGAGCAAGAAAGAGAGGGAGATGGGTCAGATGCAGGCGGATGGCACTGAACTCCTACTCACCTCTGCTCCCGTATTCATTGACTTCAACATTGCTTGATACACTGCACACTCCATTCTCAACCTCACTCTCAGCCAGGCTGAATTCCCCTCAGGCACAGCAAAAGTGTCAGATCGGTCAGTTGACCCAAAAACATAGCACCAAGATGTAAGTAGCAGGCTCTGATCACACACAAATTAGTAGCAGAAGTATATTTAAAAGAAGGAGGTGAAGAAGTAGTTTACTGAACTGACTGAAGGACATTAGTCATGTTGGTCATTGGTGTTATCTTGCCTAAAGTAACAATCATATTCGGATTGTAATATCCCATTCCACTCGTTTGGCTGCTTGCACTTGCTTATTATATGGAACACACACAAAATGCTGGATGAACTCAACAGGCCAGGCAGCATCTATGGGAAATAGTAAACTGTTGACATTTCGGACCGAGGACTGGAAAAAAAAGAATGAGGAGCCAGATTAAGAAGTTGGGGGAGGGGTGGAAGAAGCACAAGGTGAAAGGTGAAACCGAGAGGGGGTGTGGTGAAGTAAGGAGCTGGGAAGCTGACTGGTGAAAGAGAGACAGGGCTGGAGAAGGGGGAATCTGATAGGAGAGGACAGAAGGCCATGGAAGAAAGAAAAGGGGGAGGAGCACCAGAGGGAGGCAATGGGCAGGTCAGGATATAAGGTGAGAGAGGGAAATGGGAAAGGAGAATGGTGAAGGGGTGGGGGAAATTATCAAAATTTTGAGAAATTAATGATCATGCCATCAGTTTGGAAGCTACCCAGACAAAATATAAGGTGTTGCTCCTCCAACCTGAGTGTGGTCTCACCATGACAGTAGAGGAGGCCGTGGACTGACGTGACAGAATGGGAATGGGAAGTAGAATTAAAATGAATGGCCCCTGGGAGATCTCGCTTTTTCTGGTGGACGGAGTGTAGGTGCTCAACAAAGCGATCTCCAAACCTACATGGGGTCTCACCAAAATACAGGAGGCCACACTGGAAGCAAAAGTTACAGTAGATAATCTCAACAGACCACAGGTGAAGTGTTGCTTCACTTGGAAAGACTGCTTGGGGTCCTGAATGGTAGGGAGGGAGGAGGTGTAGGAGCAGGTGAAGCACTAGTTCTGCTGGCAAGGATAAGTGCCAGGAGGGAGATCAGTGGGGAAGGACGAATGGACAAGCAAATCACATAGGGTGTGATCCCTGCCGGAAGCAGAAAGTGGGGGTGGGAGGGGAAGATGTGCCTGTTAGTGGGATCCTGTTGAAGATGGTGGAAGTTATGGAGAATTATGTGCACTAACTTTTTGTTAGCCTCACCATTTTGGCTATATCTGGTTTCGAGCCATCCGTGTGATCTCCAGGGACCATACGTAGAGTCCTCCATGTTAACTCTATTTTCCCTGGAACTCCTAGCCAGGCTATCGTGTAGTGTTCCTCAAGTTCAGCAACAAGCTAGGAAATCTTTTGCTCGCAATCAACCATTTTCCTCCAATTAGAGTGCATTAGGGTTTGTTCCTCCAGCCACCTCTAAACAGCATTCCAACCACCTTGCATATTTTGTTTATCATCGCCCAAGTTTCCACTAAATCTATGAGTCTACTATCTGATTTTCTGAGAAGAAAGTTTGGTAGCCAAAATTCGAATGTCATAATATGGGTACAATCACATATATTCTTAGTATGTTGAATCTCAGTCCAGGTCTTTAAGTTTCCTATTTTAGGATACGGAGTTTCTTTGCACAATTTATCAGTCTTTTCAGGTGGTTGATGAAAAACTATCTGTCTTCTTTCATGGGTTCCATTTTCAGTCCTGTATGTCTTCATTTCCTCAGCCTTTAATGGGGCAAGCCATGTCATGGCTGCCAATCATATTGTCTCATCACTTTCATCCTCATTTGAGTCACTAGAGGTCATGTAGAGTCCATCCCATGATTTCTCTGAGTTCAGGTGGTGGTGCTGTCTCGGAGGACTGTGTAATGTGGGAGGTGTTCCCCAAGGAGGGCATCACTGGTAGGACTGTCTATTTGATGTCCCTGATGGTTTTTCTGATACTGCTTCAAATTAATTTGAAGCTCTGTACAATGTACCTTGTTTTGATTATACTTGTCATGTTTTTTTCACTCATTCGGTTCATGCATAGATTTGCTCTTTGGACCTTTTGCTGTCTCTGAATCATGTCCCTCACCTTCATAATATCGTGTATCACTACACTTAACTTTGATGGTATATTTCATTCAGATTTTTTTCATTAATCTTAACAAATTGAAATACTTTTTTCAGATAAGAACTCAAACCCTCTATCATCTGTTCACATGTAGCTATCAGATTCATCTCCCCCTTTTCCTATAGTAGGATTAAATTTCCCAAACTCTAAATATAATTAAACATGGTAGAGCGATAAATGAGAAAAAATCTAAAAAAAACCCTAAATTAGAAAAGAAAAACAAAATATTAATTAACTAAGCGATATTAACCTAAACTAAATAAACCAAAAACAAGACTATGGGAAAAAAGACAAGCTAACATATTACATTGGATAAAATCATTAATGTCGTTAACTCCACTCCTCTATCCATGTATTTTAAACTTTAAAAAAAGGATTCGGAAATGTCAAACTACATCATACGAAAATGTTGGATAAATGGTCTCCAACTTTCTTCGAATTTAACCGAAGGGGTAGAGGTACCACTTCTAATTTTCTCTAAGTTTAAACAAGATATAGTTTGAGAAAACTAATGAAATGTAGTAGGGGGATTGACCTCTTTCCAGTTCAATAAGATAAATTTTCTAGCCATTAATGTTAAAAAAAAGCAATCATCTGACAGGCTGAAGGGGATAAATAACTGTCTTCTACCATTGGTAACCCAAAAATTGTGGTAACAGGGTGTGGTTGTAAATTAATATGCAAAACAGTGGAAATAATATCAAAGATATCTTTCCAATATTTATGCAAGAAAGGGCAAGACCAAAACATATGAGTCAAGGAAGCAACTTCAGAATAGCATCTATCATAAGTTGGGTTTATATGTGAATAGAAATGAGCTAATTTGTCTTTAGACATGTGAGCCCTATGCACCACCTTCAATTGTATCAACGTATGTTTAACACAGAAAGGGGACATGTTAACTAATTGACAATTTGTCCCCATTTTTCTATAGGTAAATGAAGTTGGAGTTCTCTTTCCCATTCAATCTTAATTTTACCAGATATACCTGAATTTATTTTCATAATTAAATCATAAATGAGTGTGATTAAACCCTTCTGAAAAGGAGACATTATCAAAATCATACATAGTGTTAAGCTAGTATATATAATAAAAAAGAAAACAGCAATTCTCCTCTTATCAGTTGATAATGAGGAAAGAAAGAACTTTGAGTTTGAAATGAAGAAAAAAAGACACTACACTATACAAAACAAACAAAAAAAAGGGACTGGGCAGTCTATTCTGAGGATATGACCAAAAAAAAAGAAAGACTTTCTGATCAAATCTAAAACTTCGAAAAAAAAGAAATTGGAAGAGTAATAAATCTAATTAAATGAAAATACTGAATAAAGCATTACCAGATTTGCTCAAATTTAAAGGATGCATCAAATGTCCAAATTTTTATTTTCTCTAAGCTTAAATAGGACATAATGCGGGAAAGCCAATAAAGGACAGTAGGTGGATTAGAACCCTTCCACTTCAGTAAAATGGATCTCCTAGCCAATAAAGTTGAAAAGGCTATCATATGTTGAGTGGAAAAAGGAATGTTTCCTGCTTCCGATGGGATAATCCCAAAAATTGCCGTAAGCAAATTAGGTTGTAGATCCAGATCCAAGACTTTTGATAGCATTTTAAAAACATCTCTGCAAAAGTTATCTAGCTTTATATAAGACCAATGCATATGAGTTAAAATGGCCACCTCAATATTACATCTGTCACAAGTAGGATTGATATTGGAAAAAATACGCGCTAGTTTATCCTTTGGCATATGGGCCTGATGCACTACCTTGAACTGTATCAAGGAATGACGGGCACAAATAGATGAGTTATCAAACAAATGAAAAATTTTACTCCATTGATTATCTGAAAATGACTCTTGAAATTCCGATTCCCAAGCACATTTAATTTTATCATTAGATATAATACATGAGTTCAGTAACTGTTTATAGATTATAGCTATCAACCCTTTTTGAAATGGTTTAAACTGAAAGAGATCATCTGTCATATTAGGTGGATAAGCAGAAGGGTAATTTGGCAGCAAACCATGTAAATAATTCCTAATTTGTAAATATCTAAAAAAGTGTACATTAGAAAAAATCATATTTATCCACTAACTGAGAAAAAGACATTAAACAGTCTCCTAAAAACAAATCTGAAAAAGTTATTATTCCCTTGGTTTTCCAAATTAAAAAGGCCATATCCAAAATTGATGGTTTAAAAAAATAAGTGAGATGGATATTACTAGAAAGAATAAGATTATTTATCTCAATAAATCTATGAAACTGAAAACAAATTCTTAATATATGTTTAATAATGGGATTAAAATCTTGTCTGCTAATCTTAGAAAACAAAAAGGGAAGAGGAGCTCCCAGTAAGGAGGCCAAAGAGAACCCTTTCACCGAGTTTTCCTCCAAATCCAACCATGAAGGACATTCATGTATACCTGAATAGTGAATTCAAAAAGTAATATATCGAATATGAATTACCCAATAGTACATTCCAAAATTTGGCAAAGCCAGACCACCATCCTTTTTTAATTTCTGCAAAAAGGGTTTACTCAGTCTAGGATTTTTATTGTTCCAAATCTAAGATAAGATTATAAAATCTATTCTATCAAAGAACTTTTTAGGAACAAAGGAAGGAATTGCCTGAAATATATATAAGAATTTCGGTAAAACTATCATGTTAATAGCATTAATTCGACCTATTAATGATAATGTCATAGGCGACCATTTAGAAAGCATTTGTTTGGTGTAATCAATTAATAGAAACAAATTATATTTGTACAGATCCTTAAAATTTTTAGTAATTTTAATACCAAGATAGGTAAAGTAATTTTTAGCCATACTAAAAGGTGCTTGAAGATTTGGATCCGAGTAATTATTAATAGGAAGTAACTCACTTTTATGTAAATTTAATTTATACCCAGAAAACCGACTGAATTCAGAATATATAGATAACATAGAAGGAATAGATTTCCTAGGATTAGAAATATAAACTAACAGGTCATCTGTATATAACAAAACCTTGTGTATTTTGTCCCCTCTCTTAATACCCTGAACAGTATTAGAATCTCTAAGAGCAATAGCAAGAGGTTCTAAGGCCAAGTTAAATAATAAAGGGCTAAGAGGGAATCACTGCTGAGTACCCCTATATAATCTAAAATAGGGAGATTTTTGATTTTTAGTTATAACCGCAGCCATAGGAGCATGATAGATCAATTTAATCCAGGAAATAAATCCCAGGCAAGATTAAATCTTTCCAAAACCTCAAATAAGAAAGACCATTCCACGCTATCAAAGGCTTTCTCTGCATCAAGAGAAACAACACATTCAGATTCTATAGACGGAGAAGAATGAATAATATTTAATAATCTTAGAATGTTGAAATGTGAATATCTATTTTTAATAAATACACTTTGGTCATTGGAAATAATAGTAGGTAAAATACTCTCAAGTCTAATAGCCAAGATCTTAGAAAGAATTTTAAAATCCACATTCAATAGAAAAATTGGTCTATAAGAAGCGCATGCGGATAAATCTTTATCTTTTTTAAGAATTAAAGAGATTGAAGCTTCATAAAAAGTTTTCAGGAGAGTCCCAGAGGATATAGAATCAGTGAAAATTTGACATAAATGAAGTATAAGTGTATCAGTAAAAGTCTTTTAAATTCCACTGTATATCCATCCAGTCGTGGAGCCTTACCTGATTGGAAAGAGGGTGTAGCCCTTGCTATTTCCTTTTGTTTAATAGGTGCACCTAATGTATTCATATCTTAAATAGAAATTTTAGGTATTTTCAATTTTTGCAAGAAAGTATTCATAAAAGCAATATCTGAAAATTCAGATTTATAAAGATTAGAGTAGAAATCTATTAATATCTTATTAATTTCATAAGGATCTACTGTTTCAGTTCTATCAGGTCTTCGTATTTTCAGGATTTGTCTTTTAGCTATATTTGCTTTTAACTGACCAGCTAATAATTTGCCTGACTTGTCTCCATGTATATAGACCATAAGACAAAGGAGCAGAGGTAGGCCATTCAGCCCATCGAGTCTGCTCAGCCATTTTATCATGAGCTGATCCATTTTCTCCTATTTAGTCCTACTCCCCTGCCTTCTCACCATAACCTTTGATGCCCTGGCTACTCAGATACCTATTAATCTCTGCCTTAAATACACCCAATGACTTGGCCTCCACTGCTGCCCGTGGCAACAAATTCCATAGATTCACCACCCTCTGACTAAAACAATTTCTTCGCATTTCTGTTCTGAAAGGGCGCCCTTCAATCCTTAAGTCATGCCCTCTCGTACTAGACTCCCCCATCATGGGAAACAACTTTGCCACATCCACTCTGTCCATGCCTTTTAACATTCGAAATACTTCTATGAGGTCTCCCCTCATTCTTCTAAACTCCAAGGAATACAGTCCAAGAGCAGACAAACGTTCCTCATATGTTAACCCTCTCATTCCCGGAATCATTCTAGTGAATCTTCTCTGTACCCTCTCCAACGTCAGCACATCCTTTCTTAAATAAGGAGACCAAAACTGCCCATAGTACTCCAAGTGAGGTCTCACCAGTGCCTTATAGAGCCTCAACATCACAACCCTGCTCCTATACTCTATTCCTCTAGAAATGAGTGCCAACATTGCATTCGCCTTCTTCACTACCGACTCAACCTGGAGGTTAACTTTAAGGGTATCCTGTACGAGGACTCCCAAGTCCCGTTGCATCTCAGAACTTTGAATTCTTTCCCCATTTAAATAATAGTCTGCCCGTTTATTTTTTCTGCCAACATGCATAACCATACACTTTCCAACATTGTACTTCATTTGCCACTTCTCTGCCCATTCTTCCAATCTATCCAAGTCTCTCCGCAGAGTCTCCATTTCCTCAGCACTACCGGCCCCTCCACCTACCTTCGTATCGTCAGCAAACTTAGCCACAAAGCCATCTATTCCATAATCTAAATCGTTGATGTACAATGTAAAAAGAAGTGGCCCCAACACTGATCCCTGCGGAACGCCACTGGTAACCGGCAGCCAACCAGAATAGGATCCCTTTATTCCCACTCTCTGTTTCCTGCCAATCAGTCAACGCTCTATCCACGTATGTAACTTTCCAGTAATTCCATGGGCTCTTATCTTGTTAAGTAGCCTCATGTGTGGCATCTTGTCAAAGGCCTTCTGAAAATCCAAATATACAACATCCACTGCATCTCCCTTGTCTAGTCTACTGGTAATTCCCTCAAAAAATTGTAATAAGTTTGTCAGGCAGAATTTTCCTTTAAGAAATCCATGCTGAGTTCTGCCTATCTTGTCATATGCCTCCAGGTACTCTGTAACCTCATCCTTGACAATCGACTCCAACAACTTCCCAACCACGGAAATCAAGCTAACAGGTCTATAATTTCCTTTTTGCTTCCTTGCCCCCTTCTTAAATAGCGGAGTGACATTTGCAATCTTCCAGTCCTCCGGAACCATGCCAGAATCTATCGACTTTTGAAAGATCATCGCTAATGCCTCCGCAATCTCCACAACTACTTCCTTCAGAACACGAGGGTGCATTCCATCTGGTCCAGGAGATTTATCTACCTTTAGCCTATTCAGCTTCCTGAGTACTTTCTCTGTCGTAATTGTGACTGCGCACACTTCTCTTCCCTGCCACCCTTGAGTGTCCAGTATACTGCTGTCTTCCTCAGTGAAGACTGATGCAAAATACTTGTTCAGTTCCTCTGCCATCTCCTCATCTCCCATTACAATTTCTCCAGCATCATTTTCTATCGGTCCTATATCTACTCTCACCTGTCTTTTACTCTTTATATACTTGAAAAAGCTTTTAGTATCCTCTTCAATATTATTTGCTAGCTTCCTTTCATAGTTAATCTTTTCTCTCTTAATGACCTTCTTGGTTTCCTTTTGTAAGGTTTTAAAAACTTCCCAATCCTCTGTCTTCCCACTAATTTTTGCTTCCTTGTATGCCCTCTCTTTTGCTTTAACTTTGGCTTTGACTTCTCGTCACACGGTTGCATCCTTTTTCCACTCGAAAATTTCTTCTTTTTTGGAATATACCTGTCTTGCACATTCCTCATTTCTCGCATAAACTCCAGCCACTGCTGCTCTGCTGTCTTTCCGGCCAGTGTCTCTTTCCAGTCAACTTTGGTCAGTTCCTCTCTCATGCCACTGTAATTTCCTTTACTTCACTGAAATACTGACGCATCAGATTTCGGCTTCTCTTTTTCTAATTTCACAGTGAACTGAACCATGTTATGATCACTGCCTCCTAAGGGTTCCTTCACCTCAATCTCTCCAATCACGTCCGGTTCATTACACAATACTCAATCCAGTACAGCCGATCCCCTAGTAGGCTCAACAACAAGCTGTTCTAAAAAGCCATCTCGCTGACATTCTACAAATTCTCTCTCTTGAGATCCAGTGCTGACCTGATTTTCCCAATCTACTCGCATGTTAAAATCCCCCACAATTATCATAACACTGCCCTTCTGACAAGTCTATAAAATATAAAATTGGCTTTTAGATTTAAGAAGTTGCTGTTCAATGAGAAAAGTCAAAAGCAAATCATGCTGTGCTTGGAGTTCCATCCTATTCGTAATCAGTAAAAGTTCCGCCTTAAACCTATTGAGTATGAAATTATCTGTCCCCTAAGAAAAGCTTTCATCGAATCCCAAATAACCAAATTTGACATTCCCTCAGTTGTATTTCATTCAAAAAATAGAGAAATTTGTTTTCTAATAAAATTTACGGAAGTTGAATCTTCTAACAATGAAACATTAAATCTTCACAAGGGTATCTGAATATAATCAGAAAACTTCAAAGTTAGTTTCATAGGTGCATGATCCAACAATGCAATCACATCATACAGCAACAGAAAGCACAAATCATGTGTCCAACAAAAAATAATCAATTCTTGAATATTTATGGTGTACATGTAAAAAAAGAAGAAAAATCTTTTTCTTTAGGGTATTTAAATCTCCAAATATCCACCAAACCATATTCTAATAAAAAAGAATTAATACAAGTCGCAGCTTTGTTAGGAAGCGACTGATTGGTGGACGATCTGTCAATCGATGGATTGAGACAGCAGTTAAAGCCACCACCCATAATCAACTTATATTCATTTAAATTTGGCAATACAGAAAATAACTTCTTAAAAAATTCAGGGCTATCTATATTAGGTGCATATACACACACCAAAGCCACCTTTTGACCACATAACAGACCAGTGACAATTAAATATCTTTCAATTAAATCGGTAACAGTATTAAAATGAATTTTAGAATTAATAAAAATAGATCATCATCAGCATCAGGTGCCATGCCCAGTTTGAGCTTTGACTGCCGTGGCCCACACACTCCTGTTTCGGATCAAGTGGTTCAATTAATTAGTATTAATTTCCAGTTCTCTGGCTGCTGTCTCCATTATCATTTGTCTTTGTCTTCCTCTTGCTTTCTTCCCTTCAATCTTTCCCATAATTACTGTGCATTCTAACTCCTCTTTCCTAATCACATGTCCAATGAAGTTACCTTGCCTTTTCATGATCTCATACATTATTTCTCTTTTTGTGTTTGCTCTGTCCATGACATACTCATTAGATATTCGTTTTGTCCATGATATTCTTTGCATCCTCCTCAAAAACCACATCTCTGCTGCTACAATTTGTTTCCTCATGTTGCTAGATATTTGTCCGACATTCTGAGTCATATAACATAACTGGATAAACGTAACATTTCAGTACTCTGAGGCAGGTTGTCATGCCTAGTTTAGCATTGGTCATTATACTCTTCATTCTTGTAAAGGTGTCTTTTGCCATCCCTATTCTTCTTTTGATGTCCAAGTAGCACCTGCCATCTGATGTCACCCAGCTTCTTACGTAGCAAAAGTTCTGTACTTGTTTTATGTCTTCCCCATTTATTATCAGCCTGCATATAAGATTCTCCTTCCTTTTGGATATCACCATACATTCTGTCTTTTTGCAATTGCTAGATAGACCCATTTTTGCACTTTCTTCAACAATTATATCAATTAAGTTTTGTAGTTCTTCCTTCGTACTTGCAATTAACACAGTGTCATCTGCATATCTGAAATTATTGATGTTTTCACCACCAACTTTGATTCCCAAGATGTCTCTTATTTTTTGTAATATTGTTTCACTGTACACATTAAATAAATCAGAGAAGAAAACACACCCTTGTCTAATGCCTCTCTTGATTTTCGTAAACAGACTCACTTCTCTATCTATTGTTACTGCGGCAGATTGTTCCCAGTACAGATTTCTGATTAGGCGGAGGTCTTTCGAATCTAGGTCTAGAGTTTCCTGTAATATTTCAAATAACTTATTGTGCTTCACTTTATCAAATGCTTTTGTGTAGTCGATAAAACAAACAACCAAATCTTTTTGCACTTGAATAGCTCATTCTGATAGTATCCTTAACATCAATATTGCATTTCTTGTACCTTTGTCTTTCACAAAACCACATTGTTCTTTGCCTATTTCAGCTTGTATCTTACTTTTAGCTCTTGTGATCAAAATTCTTAGAAGTATCCTGGTGATATGACTCATTAAACTTATGGTCCTATGTAATTCATATTCTATTGCTCCAGCTTTCTTAGGAAGAGTGATAAATACTGATTTTTTCATCTCTTCTGGTATTATTCCAGTCTCATAAATTTCATTGATTAAATCAGTAAGTTTTTCAATTCCATAATCTTCAAGGGTGATAATTTGTTCTGTTACTAATTCATCAGGACCTACTGCCTTTCCTTTCTTCATCTTATTTATTGCATTACGAACTTCAGATTTTAAAATACTTAGATCTTCAATGTTTTTCTTAATTACTGGTTTTTCGCCTCGATCGTCTTCAAATAATTCCTGAATATACTCAGTCCATCTGTTCATAATCTCATCTTTTTCCATGATAATCTTTTTCCATCCTTTGCTTTCAGACATCCACCTGAAGAACAGAGGAGCTTTTTACCAGTGATATTCTTGATTTGTTGATGTAACCTTTTTGGATCAGTAATAGGGATTCTTTCTATTTGCTCACATTCCTGGTTTAACCATTCTTCTTTGGCTTTTTGACATAAGCTTTTAACTTTTTTACCTAAGGACTTATATTCTATAGGATTTGCTTTCTTTCGTCTCCTTTCTTCCATTAGATTTTTGATTTCATCTGTCATCCATTTATTCTTTTTGTTTTTTTCTTTTTTAGGAATCACTGACCTTGCTGATTCTACCAAGGCAACCTTTAAGGAGTTAAATTTAGTTTCTACATGATTGCTATCATATTCAACAGATTCTATTTCTAGACTTTGAAATCTATTCCTTACTTCAATTGTAAATTTTTGTCTTAAGTTTTCTTCTTTAATTAATTGCAAGCAGGCAAGAGATTTTTCAGGTTTTTGCTTCTTTAGTTTTTTAAGTTTTACTTTTACGTGACATACCACTGGGCTATGGTCACTATTACAGTCTGCACCTGGATATGTTTTGCATTGAGTCACTGCGTTTTAAATCTTTGGTTTATAGTAATAAAGTCAATTTGATTTCTAGTGGTATCTAGTGGTTTCCAGGTCTTGGATAGTTTTTAAAGTAGATATTCATAATGACCTGATTCTTGCCCCATTCTACCTATTTCTCACCTCTTTCATTTCTTTCCCCTAGTCCAAATTTTCCAGTGGTATTTCTATCAGCACCTTGTCCTACTTCAGCATTTAGATCTCCCATGAGAATAACAAGATCTTGAGATTTGCATCCATTCTTTGCTTGTTCAAGCTCTTCATGAAATTTATCTACATCTTCATTTGTTCCATCTGTTGTTGGTGCATGTACCTGTATAATTGCTAAATCAAATGGTTGTCCTCTGAATCTAACAAGGAGCACTCTTTCCGATATTGCCCAATATCCTAAACACATTTTGCCATGTTTTCATCCATAAGAATTCCTACTCAAGTAGTACGGGATGTTCCACAAGAATAAACTCGTGTTTTATTTCTAATCTGACATGTTCCAGCACCTATCCAGCGAACTTCACTAATTCCCATGATGTAAATCTTTAGTCTTCCCCTTTCATTTATCACATTGTCTAATCTTCCTGCTTGATATAGAGTTCTTACATTTCAAGTGGCAATAATTTTCTTTTGTGTTACTTGAATTTGATGACAGTCGGGGATCCGACCGGCCAGAACCAACTCTACTGAGCGAAGCATCTTCAGATTTGTCTTAAAGATCCTCCTGACGCTGTTGTTGTGTGATATATTTTGTGAGTTCGACCATGGTTTTCTTAGCAAATAGCAACGGTGGTTTGCTATTGCCTACCGTTGGGCGAACTGAAGAAATCGCCAATTCTCTTCCCAAACGTTCATCCTGCTATACTATAGCCGTTGACATTTGAGGCCGTAGCTTATCTGCCTTCTATAGATAGATACAAACAGATACCCCTTTTATTTATTTATTGATAAAGAATGAAATAAGAGTCCCTTCCAAAGTTAAAAAAAAAGCGATTTTCATCCTGCCTATGGATATGAGTCTCCTGTACAAAAATAATATCTGCATGAAGCATTTTTAATTTCTTAAAAATCTTTCTGCACTTAATAGGTTGGTTCATACTGTTTAAATTCCAAGATATTATATTAATTTTTATTAAGATCCATATTTAAATTTTAATTAAAAAATTTTATGAAGTCATCTAATGCGCAGGCGCAAACTAAATCAGAAGAAAGGGCGAAGCATGACTCAATCAGAAAGAAAAGCAAGATGATTGTCACAGAAAAACCCCTCAGGATTGCCTAGTTGAAAAAAAACTAATCTAATAGAGCCGTCCTCCTCCCCCGGAAACCCAGAAAGCATCCAATAGGCGGACAGCATGCTATTCTAATATCCTTTAACACCTGTCTCCAGATAGCAGTCCCTGCTTACAAAGTAAAAGATTACCACCACCGAAAAGACATAACAAAAAATACATAAAGCAGTAAGCAGATTCCAAATATTTGCATATTATGTCTAAGAATAGTTAAGATTGAATTAACGGCGGCCATCTTAACTCCACTTAAAATACGCAGCCATGTATTAAAAAGAAAGATAAATCCAAGCAACTAATATACTACAACTAATATTAAAGACTTCCAAATCAGAGATAGGTTAAATTCAAAACTACATTAACTGTTAAAGCAAACAACAACAGATCTAAGTGAGTCAACCAAGTCCCTGTCTGGGCATTCATAAAACATGAAGCGGACTTTCATCGACAGCATTACAAACAACTCCCAGCTAAGGATCAACTTTAAGTTGCTTACGAAGTGGACATAAACTCTTTTATAAATCTCCAACCGTTTTCTGGAATTAATTTGTTTTATATGAGCATTGGGTGGAGTAATCATCAGTCGAGCTAGATAATGCAAAGACGGGCGAAAGTTAATTTTTAAAAGTTCTGCCATAACTTCCCAATATTTAATTCTTTCAGCATAAATCTCTGGGGTAAAATCTTCAACAATATGAATCTTAATTTTGTTATAAATTAGCTTATCCCTTTTCCTTGCATTCCGAAGAATAGGTTCTTTAGTTGTAAAATAATGCAAACACAGGATTACAGGACATGCAAACAACAGGAATTCTGCAGATGCTGGAAATTCTAGCAACACACATAAAAGTTGCTGGTGAACGCAGCAGGCCAGGCAGCATCTCTAGGAAGAGGTGCAGTCGACGTTTCAGACCGAGACCCTTCGTCAGGGCTAACTGAAGGAAGAGTGAGTAAGGGATTTGAAAGTTGGAGGGGGAGGGGGAGATCCAAAATGATAGGAGAAGACAGGAGCGGGAGGGATGGAGCCAAGAGCTGGACAGGTGATAGGCAAAAGGGATACGAGAGGATCATGGGACAGGAGGTCCGGGAAGAAAGACAAGGGAGGGGGACCCAGAGGATGGGCAAGGGGTATATGCAGAGGGACAGAGGGAGAAAAAGGAGAGTGAGAGAAAGAATGTGTGCTTATGCCCCACCACCCCCTCGTACCCCATCTGTTACTTATTTTTATACACACATGCTTTCTCTCACTCTCCTTTTTCTCCCTCTGTCCCTCTGAATATACCCCTTGCCCATTCTCTGGGTCCCCCCCGCCTTGTCTTTCTTCCCGGACCTCCTGTCCCATGATCCTCTCATATCCCCCCTGCCAATCACCTGTCCAGCTCTCGGCTCTATCCCTCCCCCTCCTGTCTTCTCCTATCATTTTGGATCTCCTCCTCCCCCTCCAACTTTCAAATCCCTTACTCACTCTTCCTTCAGTTAGTCCTGTCAAAGGGTCTCGGCCTGAAACGTCGACTGCACCTCTTCCTAGAGATGCTGCCTGTCCTCCTGCGTTCACCAG
Organism: Mobula hypostoma; assembly: GCF_963921235.1. Taxonomy (NCBI): domain Eukaryota; kingdom Metazoa; phylum Chordata; class Chondrichthyes; order Myliobatiformes; family Myliobatidae; genus Mobula; species Mobula hypostoma. The sequence goes on along the minus strand of NC_086103.1, from coordinate 98,518,019 downwards.
CAACTTTTATGTGTGTTGATTACAGGACATGGTTTTGTTTCGGCTGAAGGCTTAAGACATCAAATGCGGTGGGCTCTGTCCAATATCGGACAGGCTTCGAGAATGTCACTAAAGAGCGAATATAAAATGTTTGGAAAAACTTTAATGGCTCACCAGTTTCCATATTTTCAGGTGAACCCAGTATGCATAAAATCATCCTGCTTTCCAGATCAGTCATTTTCTTCTTAATTCTTGATAATTCCGAAGTAGTCTCATTAATTTTCTCTTCCATAAAAGACATCTTCAAATCCTGCTCTTTAATAGTTTGATTCATTAACTCCATTTCCCTTTCAATTCTATGAGTACTCTGCTTAAGCGTCTGATATTGATCTTCCAGATTCTTCAAAGGTTCCTGAACCGCAAAAATGTTTTTTTCAAGCATTTCATTAGTGTTTGTCAATTTATCAATTTTGGTATCCACCGTACCGATCTTCACATTAATAGCTTCTATTAAAGAGAGCATTCTTTCTGAAGTAGAAACTTCCTCTGATTTCTTTGTTTGCTGAGCCTGGGGAAGAGTTTTGCCACTTCTTATTTCGGTTCCAGATCGAGTATCAGCCATCATAATTAAATCGTAAATATTTCAGCAAATATGATAAATATTCAAACTTAAAATGAATCTAGCAGTGGAAAGTAAGTTGTGAAAGATGGAGCTATGACAAAAACGTCTTACTCCATATGCTGCCAAGTGGAGACTTCGCTGTACAAAACACACTTTGTAGAATGAAGTGCTTAGATCAACATTACAAACACTCAGTGGCCACTTAATTAGGTATACCTGTACATGTGCTCATTAATGAAAAATCAAATCAACCAATTCTGTGGCAGCAGCTCAATGCATTAAAGCATGCAGGCATGGTTAAGAGAGAGATTCATTTGTTGTAAAGAACCAAACATCAGAATGGGGAAGAAATATGATCTTGGTGACTTCGACAGTGGAATGATTGCTGGTACCAGCTGAGGTGGCTTGAGTAACATAGAAAATAGAACAGTACAGTGGAGGAACAGGTCCTTCAGCCCACAGTGGTGTGCTGAACCAGCTAAAAAGTATTAAAAAAACTCTCTCTCTTACCTATACAATGTCCATATCTCTCCATCTTCCTCATATTCATGTGCCTACCTAAACATCTCTTAAAAGCCTCTAATATATTTGCCCTTACCACCATAAGGCAGTGCATTCCAGGCATCCACAACTCTGAGTGAAAGTACTTACACCTCATATCCCCTCTGAACCTACGCCCTCTCACCTTCAATGCATGCCCTCTGGGATTAAACCTTTCTACCTTGGGAAAAAGACACTCCCTATCTACTCTGTCTATGCCTCTCATAACCTTATAAACCTCTATCAGATCTCTCCTCGGCCTCTGCTGCTCCGGAGAAAACAACTAATGTTTGTCCAGCCTCTCATGATAGCACATGGCTTCTGAACTAGGCAACATCTTCTGAACCCTCTCTAAGCCTCAATATCCTTCCTTTTGTGGGGAGGTTGGAACTGTATGCAATACTGCAGATGTGGTCAAACCAGAATTCTATAAAGTTGCAATATAACCTCTTGACTTCTGAGTTCAGTTCCTTGACTAACAAAAGCAAGCATTCCATAAGCCTTCTTAACCACCTTACTGATCACCTTTAGCAGTGTACTAGCACCTAGTATTCGTCCAACCAAGGAGCAACAGCTCACAGTTATCTGGGTGAAATGCACTGGTTAAGGTTTCTACTGCCATGTTGTGAGATATTTTATTTTAGCAGTTTTCTGTAAAAGCAGTGTGTTCTGGCAGTGAGAGTGTTTTGATTATAGCTAAAGATAAGGCTCGATGTTGTCCAATTTAGGAATATTGTCTCAGCCAATTAAGATTCTGGATGTTAGAGAAGCTGAGGGGAAGTATTTTCTGAAGGACCGTGGTCTGGTTTGAAGTCTTTTGGTAGGAGGTGTAGAGAAAAGAGTACCAGGGAAGACGCCCAAAGGATCCCATCTGTAGGGGAGACCCGATTGCAAGGAGTGCTTCACGAAGCGGAAGATTCCAAGAAGGTAAGTTTTACCTGCAGTTGGAGATGGGAATGAGTAAAGTTGAAAATGAGTAAAGTGATACACCCATCTATACAGGAGCGAGCTCCAACGTTTATGTGCACATTTAGACTGGTTTAACTGCAATAGGCCTTTTCATCCTTTTTTTTATTTTTCTGTTTGATAAAGTTGGTAAACATATTTGCTTTCTAATATTATGCTGGTGTACGATCTGTTATTTCTGTGAATGGGCAGTATTTATACAACATTCTCTCAAATCGAGGTTCCTTAAATCAGAACATCATAATGTTCCTGTTTGGTTGAACCCCAATTCATACCAACCCTTGTCCTGAAACAGAGATCAATGGGCAAACTCGTCTCATGCCCAAACATCAGATAATAGGGCGAATACCCAGTAGCTTCATTGTGTGTACAGTTGTAACTGATGTCCAATATGTTGGCTCCATCTGCTCTTTTTGCTGATCTCCAGAGTCCCGTGCATGTCTAGCAAGGTCTGATTAAACCTCTCTGGCTAGGATGATAAGGCGCGGTCCTCAATTTCTCAGCTCCCAGTATGTCCAGTAACTCATAGATGATCTTACTCTCAAAGTCCCATCCCTGATCACTACATATCCACCAGGGAAGGCCATAATGCACAAAATACTTCTCCCATAACACTTTTGCCACCATAGTCACCCTCTGGTCCTTGGTTAGAAAAGCCAGAGCATATCCAGTATAGTGGACTGTGATGACTAAGACATTCACCATGTTGCTGGTATTGGGTTCTATGGACAGAAAATCCATACACATCAAGTCCCAGGGCTCTGCACTCTGCAGGTGTGACAAAGGAACGGCCTGCACAGGCAGTGTCTTCTGGCGTATGCAGCGAATGCACGACTTGCAGTACTCTTCAACCTCTGACTTCATTCGAGGCCAATAAAACCTGTCTTTGAGCAATCCATAAGTCTTCTCCACCCCCAATGTCCGGACTCATCATGCAGTAACCTCAACGCAATCTTCCGATACTTCTCAGGCAGGACCAACTGCCAACACTCTGGTCGGTCCAGGGCTGACGTGACCCGGTATAAAATTTATTTCCTCAACTTCAACCGAGGCCATTCCCTCAGTAACGAAGGCACCAAAGCGTGTTTTGTCTTCTCCGCCCACGCCATATCCCCCTTTTCCACCACGTAACAAACGGTGCCAATGCCCGGGTCATCTCACTGAGCAGTTGCCACTTTCCCAGACCCAATTCCAGCAGCTGCTTGGTCTTCAGAGCAGTCAAGTCACAGTAAACTGCAGTTAGGGCATCGTCGGAAGCCCCAATGGGTCCACTGTACAATACGGCATCTCCTTTTCCTCAGCCTTCACAGTGACAGCAAACTGACACATGGCCTTCATCCCAGAGGCAGGAATACTCTCCCATTCCTGGTCCCTCTCCAGCTCCTCATGCACCCATCGGGACAAAGCGTTGGCATCGACATTCCGGCTCCCCAGCTGGTACTTCAGACTGAAATCATACTACGACAAGGCCACCAACCACCGATGGCCTGTAGCATCCAGTTTCGCCGACATCAGGATATAAGTAAGTGGGTTGTTGTCTGTCCTCACCTCAAACTTGGCCCCATAGAGATAGTCACTCAGCTTATCCACCACCGCCCATTTCAACACCAGGAACTCCAACTTGTGGGTGGTGTAGTTCCTCTCAGAGGGCGACAAACTCCAGCTGCCAATCGCTACAGGTCTCAACCGGACACCCTGATTTTGATACAAGATGGCGCCTAATCCTTCTCGGCTGGCATCGGTGTGTAGTACATAGGGTAACCGGGGGTCCGCGAAAACCAACACCAGTGCCTGGGTCAGCAACTCCTTCAGCGATTTAAAAGCCTCCTCACTTTTTGCATCCCACCTCCGTCCGAAGGGCTCCGACAGGTTGAGATAGTCTCCAGTCTCCCGTCCCCTTTTACTTTTCTGCCCCGTGGGCGGGGGGGGGGTACGGTGTTGTGGTAACCATGCAGAAGCTGGTTCAAGGGGTGACACACTTTGGTGTAGCCCTTCACGAATCTCCGATAATCAGCACATAACCCCAAGAAAGAGCACAGAGTGCTCACAGTCTGGGGCCTCAGCCACGTAGTCACCGTTTCTATCTTAGCCAGGTCTATAGCTACTCTATCCCGCGAGATTATGTGCCCAACGTAGCCGACAGACAGATTGCAGAGCTGGTATTTGTCCAGGGAGAGTTTTAACCCTTCCTCCTTCAGTCTGCTTAGCACCTTCAGCAGCCTCACTTCTTTGCTCTTCCAAGGTGGATCCAAATACTATCAAGTCAACAAAATACACCAACACTTCAAGCAAATTCATATCCCCCACTGTCTTCTCCATGACCCTCTGGAAGGTGGCAGGGGCTCCCGATATGCCCTGGGGCATCCTTTCGAACTGGAAAAATCCCAAAGGGCATATAAATGCTGTCTTCTCTGTATCGACATCACTCGTTGGGATCTGGTGGTATCCACTCTTCAGGTCCAGCACGCTAAACCACTTTGCCCCACTCAGACAGGCCAGCGCGTCTTCGACCCTCCGGACTGTATACTGGTCAGGGACAGTACGCTGGTTCAGAGTCCTATAGTCCACACACATGTGTACGTTCTGTTCTTTATCCGGGCCACTACTATTGGTGACACATAAGGGCTTCGGGATTCAGAGATGATCCCATCCTTCTTTAACTTACGCAGGTGCTGCCGCACATCTTCCACATCTGCAGGGGCCAGTTGCCGCGACCTCTCTCCGAACGGGGTGTCCTCAGTCACCCTGATGGTCTGGTGAGTGCTCATGGAACAACCCACATCGAACTCACCAAGGGAAAAAACATCTTCCAGCTTCAACATCTTCTCCACCAGCCTCTTCTTCCAACCCGGCGGCACCGGACAGTCCCCAAAGTTAAAGGCCTCAGCAGTCAGTTTCACTCTGTTTTCCAGTCGTTCCCCCCCACCCCACCCCAGCAGGCGTCGTGGGGGTGCTCAACAGTCACTCGGAACAAATGCGCCAGCGGAATCCCTCTCTTATAGGTGATTTCTCTCATCGTGGTGCTCCTGACAATCACAGCAATCGTGTTCGCCTGTACCACCGAGGGCTCATCAGCATCCCAGCCAGAAATCGTGACTCCCCCTTGAGGTCCACTAAATGGGCCTCGCTATCAAGCTCGCCGGGAAATCTGGGGGTTCCCATCACCCTCGCCACTTCCCTGGGACTTATTACCTTTGGCTTCAACTGGGTGCACCACACAGTCCCTCGCTTACATTCAGTATCTAGCCCAGGGTGGCTCCGCACTTCCTCAAAGGCAGCTTGAAACATAGGGTGCACAGCCCGGGTCTCCAAAAAGTTCTCACCCGCCCTTTCCTGCAGGCCCCCATGAGCCTCCGCACCACAGGGGTGCTGGTCCCCACCAGAATTGAAGCACCCCCCATCTCAACCAGATCTGGACAAACCAGCACTAACATCTCCTGAACTTCAGACACTCCCTCATCGGCTTCTGAAAACTCCAGTCTCACTGACGAATACCCATCATATGGATAATCACTAGTACTGATGCCCCAAATCCCCAATGCACTGAATGGAGTCGAGGGTAAATGCCTTAAATACTGGTTATAAAACGAACGGTATAGTAACGTGACCTGTGACCCAGTGTCGAGTATAGCTTTAGCATAGATTCCCTCCTATCTGTAGCGACACGCAGCATCGGGGTACCACTAATCCTTCCGGAATCGGATCTTTCATTTTCAGGGGTTCCTTGGTATATCGCTGGGAACGTGTTCCCCTAGAGACACCAGGCCGTTCCCTCACTGGGTCTCCTCTAAGTTTCTCCACATCTCCCTGCTTAGTCAGCCGGGGGCTTGCCCTCCACAGGGCGTCTTGTCTCTCACAATCCCTCCAGAAGTGTCCCTCTTCCACACAGCTGTAGGACACCTCCTGCCGCTCACATTTCCACTGGAAATGCCCCTCTTTCCCACCGTTATAGCTCACGATACCCGCCACTCTCAGCCCTCCTGTGCGGCCCGCCCCCTGAAGGGGGTGCACTCCTTGTCAACCCCTTCATGCGAGGGGTCCCAACCCACCTGGGACCCCTTGGGTCGCTTGGTTCTCAACCCGGCCACCACCTCCTGTACTGCTGAGAATCATCCCCGGTGGACAGTCCCCTCTCCGGCCCAACTCGCTCTCATCCTCCCACACCTCTCTAACCAGCTGAACAAACGATGGAGGGGAGCGCCTTTTATAGGACTGCCAGAGACTCCAAGCAGGGAATCCTTACATATCTGATTCATCCTCAAATTCGCCATCTCGGCCGCCTTCACTACTCCTCGGCGCAGCAACTCATTAAGCATTCTCTCCAGCTGAAAAATGTATTCTGGGAGTTTTTTCCCTCTTCCCTACCATATGTTTTGAAACTCCCCTAAGCCCTCCCAGGAAACTCCTGTCAATCCAAATGCACCCTCCAAAGCTTCCAGATACTCCGCCAGGGAAGTTGAGGGCTGTTCAGCTTTCAGCCCCCGGATGACACCAGCCACCACTCCCCGCAAACTTTCCACCAATCGCTGTCTCTTTTCCTCATCTGAGCCTGGCCACTCCCCGAACAACTGGGACGTGTTTTCGATCCATGTCTCATAATCGTCCTCCCCTTCCAGAGTGGGTGTGGCTCTTGAGAAAATTCTCAGCTTCTGGCAGGGCCCCTCGGCCCTTCATGCCAGAGGGTAATGGAGGCTGCTAAGTCAGAGGTCTCACCTCTAGCTGGGTGACGGGGCCTGACCAATCCTTCCCACTCCAACCCCTCTTGCCCCTCCTCCCTCATTACCCAAGAACTTGTTTCCTGGCAAATTCCTTCAACCCTCCACCACTGGCTTCTGGCACCTCCCCTGGTGCCTCATCAAACTCTTCCTCCAGTGCCCCCTCACATTCGTCCTCCAGGAGGCCCCGCCTCCCCCAGGACACTGACCGTCACTGGCAGTTCCAACGTCATGAGGTCAGCACTCGTACGAACCAACACCAAGCTGGATTCCACTACTTCACCGCACCTTCTAGCCATCAGTTCTACCTTGCGATTGCTTTAATCAGACTCAACCTTTGCACTAGCACTTCCTCCGGTGTGAAAATCCACCCCACTTAACACGCACGCATGATTAACCGGTACTTCCTCAGACTCACACCGGCTTGCAATCTTATCCAGGTCCATCTCTGCACTAACTTAATGTGGCGATTTACACAGCTTCCACAGAATCCAAACCCCGGACGATGGCCCCCAGAAATGTAACACTCAAGGCTATCGGCTCGTGTTTATCTAGGGGAAGCCCCGTCCGCCCGCCAACCTGTGTCTCACATTTGCGTAGTTGCTGCGTTATGCACCCTAGTACAAACTCACACATCAAATATCAGACAGCACACAATGAAAAATTTACAGATTACACTTTATAGATCTTACTGGAACCATGTAATTAATAGAGATACAATATAAAAGGAAAGTAAAAGGCACAAAACTTAGAGTTCAACCTTCGTGCACAACCGTTAGAGCTCAATTAACGGGGTCTTCTTCACCAGTCGATCTCCTCCGACCTCCTCGACCCGCCACCTGGGACGACCCATGGTGGTTGACAAGAGCACATCCAGCACGTCCTTCCTCTTCGGTTCTCCTCCCGAAAAACCTGTGTCCTCACCCAGGTTCCCACACATACAGGTAGAATAGCATAGCTTCCATTGTTTAGTTCCTCCGTTATCTATAACTATAACCCAAACATTTCAGCTGCAGAGAACATTACCTCATAGTTAACATTGCAAAGAAGCCATTTCATTATTACACTTCAGAGGAGCCATTTTATAATCGGCAGTTAACAGGTAACATTACAGTTAATATTACTGAGAACCCTACATAAGCTATCTCCAGGATTTGAAACAGATCTTTGCAAACTTTGTGACATGAACACTGTCTGCCAAAGATGGCTGCCGCCGTGATGCCGCTGTACAAACCGGAACAGGAAAGGTGAGGTGACGTAAATTAGTGACGTGCATTGTGGTATTTGAAAAACTGACTAACTAGTTAACAGAAACATTTAGCTAAAAGATTATTTTCAATAAGTATAATTATTAATTACTACATTATTTTAGGTAACTAGCCTTTTGTGCGCACATTAATTTCCTTTGTGCGCTGAATGAAAAACGTGTGAATGCGCACACACTCGCACAGGTTAGAGGGAACATACCCCTCCGTTGTACAAAACCTAGCAGATCACCCAAACCCTCGGCCCACCAATCCACAACAAGAAAGAATCAACAAGGAGAGAATAGGAGAAAAAAAAACACAGAACTGAAAGAGGCCAGTATGACCTACAGTCCAATCCATAAATCCCAGAATTTCCATAACATCTGAGAGCATTGGGACCCAGCAGCCCCTCACCGGCAGCAACTCAAACCAGCGGCCTCTCCAAGGAAAGCAACTTGAACCAGCGGCCCTTCTGAGGGCAGCAACTCAAACCAACGACCTTTCCGAGGAAAGCAATTTGAACCAGCGGCCTTTCCAAAGGCAGCAACTCAGCACAGTGGCCTCTCCAAGGCAAGTGACATGAACTATCTGTTGCAAGGACGTGGATGCAGGGGGAAACTAGTGCTGGACACAGGCACGGAGGCAGAATCGAGAGGCATTAGCACAGTCACGAGCATAGAATAGGTATTCAGGAGAGTCTTGACATGGAGATAAGTTTCACCGAGAGAATCCAAGAAAATGATGTGGAAGAGAAACGATACGGGTGACAGGGCAGAGAAGTGTGCGCAGTCACAATTACGACAGCGAAACTACTCAGGAAGCTGAATAGTCTGAAGGTAGATAAATCTCCCAAACCAGATGGAATGCACTCTCGTGTTCTGAAGGAAGTAGCTGTGGAGATTGCGGAGGCATTAGCAATGATCTTTCAAAAGTCAATAGATTCTGGCATGGTTCCGGAGGACTGGAAGATTGCAAATGTCACTCCGCTATTTAAGAAGGGGGCAAGGAAGCAAAAAGGAAATTATAGACCTGTTAGCTTGACATCTGTGGTTGGGAAGTTGTTGGAGTTGATTGTCAAGGATGAGGTTACAGAGTACCTCGAGGCATATGACAAGGTAGGTAGAATTCAGCATGGATTCCTTAAAGGAAAATCCTGCCTGACAAACTTATTACAATTTTTTGAGGAAATTACCAGTAGGCTAGACAAGGGACATGCAGTGGATGTTGTATATTTGGATTTTCAGAAAACCTTTGACAAGATGCCACACATGAGGCTACTTAACAAGATAAGAGCCTGTGGAATTATGGGAAAGTTACATATGTGGATAGAGCGTTGGCTGATTGGCAGGAAACAGAGAGTGGGAATAAAGGGATCCTATTCTGGTTGGCTGCCGGTTACCAGTGGTTTTCCACAGGGGTCCGTGTTGGGGCCGCTTCTTTTTACATTGTACATCAACGATTTGGATTATGGAGTAGATGGCTTTGTGGCTAAGTTTGCTGACGATACGAAGATAGGTGGAGCGGTCGGTACTGCTGAGGAAACGGAGAGTCTGCAGAGAGACTTGGATAGATTGGAAGAATGGGCAGAGAAGTGGCAAATGAAGTACAATGTTGGAAAGTGTATGGTTATGCATGTTGGCAGAAATAATAAACGGGCAGGCTATTATTTAAATGGGGAAAGAATTCAAAGTTCTGAGATGCAACGGGACTTGGGAGTCCTCGTACAGGATACCCTTAAGGTTGAGTCGGTAGTGAAGAAGGTGAATGCAATGTTGGCATTCATTTCTAGAGGAACAGAGTATAGGAGCAGGGATGTGATGTTGAGGCTCTATAAGGTGCTGGTGAGACCTCACTTGGAGTACTGTGGGCAGTTTTGGTCTCCTTATTTAAGAAAGGATGTGCTGAGAGGGTACAGAGTAAATTCACTAGAATGATTCCGGGAATGAGAGGGTTAACATTTGAGGAACGTTTGTCTGCTCTTGGACTGTATTCTTTGGAGTCCAGAAGAATGAGGGGAGACCTCATAGAAACATTTCAAATGTTAAAAGACATGGACAGAGTGGATGTGGCAAAGTTGTTTCCCATGATGGAGGAGTCTAGTACGAGAGGGCATGACTTAAGGATTGAAGGGCGCCCAATCAGACCAGAGATGCGAAGAAATTTTTTTAATCAGATGGTGGTGATTCTATGGAATTTGTTGCCACGGGTGGAAGTGGAGGCCAAAATCACTGGGTGTATTTAAGGCAGAGATTGATAGGTATCTGAGTAGCCTGGGCATCAAAGGTTATGGTGAGAAGGCGGGGGAGTGGGACTAAATGGGAGAATGGATCAGCTCATGATAAAATGGCAGAGCAGACTCGATGGGCCGAATGGCCGACTTCTGCTCCTTTGTCTTATGGTCTAATGGAACTTAGAACTGACAGTCCTAAATAACCATGAAACGAGGTTACTGATACAAGAGTCGACCAATGAACTGGTAGCCACTTGGCACCGGAATCCACCAAGGCGGATAGGGACAGGGACAGTTGTTGATAATTCACGGTAGCTAGGATCTGCATCCGAGTTTGGGGAACCGAAGGGAGGGTCGTCGGACTCACCAGGACAGTAGGAGCAGGAGCTCTGTGAGGAACAGAGGGGAGAGAGAGGTTAGTGCTGATAGAAGATGGTAAGGTGGGACGTGGGCTGACCCGAGGAGCGGGGCGACTGATTTTTTTCTCTCAGACGCTCTCCAAGTCGATTATCTAGCCTGATGGCTAGAGAGATCAGAGTCCAGGCTATCCGTGTCATCCCTCGCTGACAGTTCATCTTTTATCTTCTCTGAGGGTCCCTGTCGGAACACCTCCGGTAGGGCCTTATCATTCCACCCTGAGTAGGCCACTAAGGTTCGAACCTCGATGGAGCACTTCACTACGCTCTGCGAACCTTGACAAAGAGTCAGCAAGTGCCTTGCGGTGTCCTTACCACAAATGGGTTGTTCGAAGACCTTTCTCATTTCAGAGATGAAGGAGGGGAAGGAGAAACAAACCTCCGGTCGGTTGTCCCAGATTGCAGTGGCCTATGCCAAGGCATCCCCTCGTAACAGCCCCATGTTGTACATGATCTTTGATCTATCTGAAGTGTACATATCTGGCTGTAGCTCAAAGACCAAGGAGCATTGTAATAAGAAAGCCCAGCACCTCCCTAGGTCCCCAGTGTAGGGTTCCGGTTCGGGTACCTATGGCTCTCGAGGGGATTGTGTTGCCGATCCCAGGGGCGTATCCATCCCTGGCTGTGTGGTTTGGGCAGTCAGGGTTCTTGGAGGGACGGAGTAAGGGAAACGAATACCTGGTCCACTTGTTCACTGACCTTCCTCACATTCGTGGATGGCGTACAAAGGTTTTCTGTGACCTCCCTCAGCAGTTGGTCGTGGGCACCCATTAAGTAGCCCTGGCTGGCGAGGGCCTGTTGCACAGGGTCCATGTCTGCTGGGTTCATGCTTGGCCAGTTCTTTCTGTTGCAAGGACGTGGCTGCAGGGGGAACCCAGGTGCTGGACACAGGCACGGAGGCAGGATCGAGAGGCGTTAGCACAGTCATGAGCATGGAATAGGTATTCAGGAGAGTCTTGACACAGAGATAAGGTTCACATAGAGAATCCAGGAAAATGATGCGGAACTTAGAACTGACAGTCCTATAGAACCATGAAACAAGGTTACACATACAAGAGTCAACCAACAATCAGGCAGCTCCTTGTTGTGATTACAGGGTTTTTATCCTGCATTTACTGATGGAAGGCAGGTGTGTGTAATTAGTGGAACTGGGAATGATTGGAAGTTAAACGAGGGGATTGAGGCCCAATTACTGAGGTAATAGCAAGGTGGGGAATTGCCAGACGGGAACATGACACTATCGGTCTCTCTGAGAACTCTTTGCTCTCCTCTGCATTTGCCTCGAGGTTTCACTCTTTCACAATACTCTAATTGGCGAGAAATGTAGTCAATCGTGGCCCCCCCGTCTTGTCTCTGAGCTTCTCCTCGTAGTGGTTTGTGTTGCACTTCTCTCCCGGAGTTTCCTCAGGGACAGTAGACAACTAGTTCATCCAATCAAACTACAGTCTGTAAGTCACAGGCTCCTTCAGTTTCAAAAACAAATTAAATTTAAGAAGATTAAGTAGAAGACATAGAAAAACTGAAATAATTGACAATCTGGAAGATGTCATCTGAAGAATTGTTCAGTGCCACATTTTGACTAGAAGATGATTTGTCAGTCCTCCGGGACTGCACCTATGCCTAGGGAGGACACAAAGTACTCATCAAGGCCTCAGCAGTTTTGTCTCTTGCCTCTTTCAATAACCTGAGGTAAATCCCACTGGCCCCAAGGACATACCCATCTTAATACTCATTAAGAGGCCCATCACTTCCTCCTCCTTGACCTCTAAACACTCTAAAATAGATATACACTCAGCACTGACCTCCCGGTCCTCCACGTCCTTTTTCGTGGTAAATACTGAAGCAAAGTACTCATAAAGGACCTAACTCATCTTCTCTACATCCAAGCAAATGCCCTGGCATTCACCTTAATCTTATTTGCCAAGAATTTTCCATGGCTCCTCCTGCTTTTCCTAATTCCTTTCTTTAGTTCTTTTTCTGGCTTCTTTATCCTCATGTGCTCTGTTTGATCTGAATTTCCAAAACATTACATGCTTTTTCTTTTCTTCTTGACTAAATTCACCACTTCTCTGAACATCCAAGGTTCTCCTATCTTTCCATCCCCATCGTTCCTTCTAACAGGAACATACCTCTCCTGTTTTCTGTGCAATTGATCTTTAAACACCCTTCTCCACATGTCTAAATTGAATTGACTTTATTTCTTACATCTTCACATACACGAGGAGTAAAAATCTTTATGTTACATCTCCATCTAACTGTGCCATGTGCAATCATAGTAATTCATAATAATTTATAATAAATAGACCAGACAATGTAATATAGAGTACACTCAAATTAGCGCGAGTTCATCAGTCTGATAGTCTGGTGGAAGAAGCTGTCCCGGAGCCTGTTGGTCCTGGCTTTTATGCTGCGGTACCACTTCCCGGATGGTAGCAGTTGGAATAGAGTGTGGTTGGATTTCCAGAGAAAGGGTGTTCCCAATTAACTCTTCTTAGTTCCTGCCCGACATCCTCGTAATTTGCCCTATTCCAATTTAAAACTCTCCCACAAGGACCCTGGCTATCCTGAAAGTTAAGGAGTTGTGGTCACTGTTCCCTAACTGCTCACGCACTGAAAGCCAGCCAGCTGGCCAGGTTCATTACCCAACATCAGGTCCAGTACGGCCCCTCCTCTCATTAGACCTTCCACATATTGATTTAAGAAACCTTCCAGGAGACACAGCAAGTTCTAGCCCATCTAAACCCCTTGCACTAAGAAGGTTTAAATGAGGGAAGTTGAAATTACCCATGACAACAACCCTATTATTTTTACACATTTCCTTAATCTGTCTACATATGTATCTGTTCCTCAATGTCCTGGTGGCTATTGGGTGGTCTATAGTACAATCCCATCAGTGTGATTACATCCTTCCTATTCTTGAATTCTACCCAAATAGATTCAGTATCTAAACCCTCCATTATTCTCCCCTGAGTGTAGCCGTGATATTGTCCCTGATTAGAAATGCACCACCTTGAACTCTTTTTCTATCTTTTCTAAAATTTCAAAATCCTGATAGATTAATCATCCATTCCTGCCTCTCTCTCAAACAAGTCTTCATAATGGCCACAACATCATTGTTCCATATACTGATCTACACTCTACGTTTGTCACTTTTGCCCATAATACTCCTGGCATTCAAATACACACACTTCAAATTATCTGTCCCATCATAACGGTTACTTAAATTTTGCCTATCAATACTTTCTTTGACATCTAACTTGCTGTCTGATCCTTCATTGACTGACCTGGTGCTCTGGTTTGCAGCCCCCTGCAAAACTAGTTTAAAACTCCCTGAGCAACATTAGCAATCCTCCCAGCCAGGATATTGGTTCCCCTCCAGTTCAGGTGCAACTCGTCCGTCTTGTATAGGTCACCCCTTCCCCAGCAAAGATTCCAATGATCCAAGGATCTGAAAACCTGTCCCCAGCACTACCTTGGAGCATCTTTCCCAACTCCCTATACTCACTGAATAGGATCTCTTCTCCTTTTCTGCTTAAGTCATTGTGTCAATATGAACCATAACCTCTGGCTGTTCACCCTCCCCTTTGAGAATATCCTGCAGCCAGTCTGAGACATCATGGACCCGAGCACCCAGGAGGCAACACACCCATCCTGGTCTTTATTTTGCAGCCACAGAATGTCCTTTCTGTTCCTTTAATCATAAGTCCCCTATCTCTGCTGACTTTACCCTTCCCTACTGAGCCTCAGAGCCAGCCACAATGCCACCAGCCTGGCTGCTGCTGCTGTGCCCTGATAGGTCATTCCCCATCTCTCTCACCCCCCAGCAGTATCCAAAGGGCTATACTTGTTGCTGAGGGGCTTGGCCACAGAGGAACCCTTCACTAACTGCAAGATCTCCTTACCTCCCCTGGTGGTCACCAATCTACTGTCTCTGCGTGTGACCATCTCAACAAAAATCTCATCTATAATGTCTTCAGCCTCCCAGGTGATCCTGAGTACGTCCAACTCCAGCTCCAACTCTTTGACCCGATCAATCAGGAGCTGAAATTAGGTGCACTCCCTGGAAATGTAGTCATCAGGGAAACAGTCAGGTATTCTGAATTCCCACATCGGACAGGAGGAGTATTCCATCCTGTCTACTCGGTACAGAAATAAAAACAAAGCTTTACCGTCAACAGGGGAAAAAGGTATCTCAGAAACCGCTGACCTCCTGGGATTTTCATACCCGACAATCTCAGGATTTCACAGAGAATGTTCTATTTTAACTTCATCAGTCAACAGGACTTGTTTCCAGAATGCATCAGGCTTGCTTAGATGTTCCTTTGAACCTTTTGAATAGAACTTTTTGGCTGCAATGAGCAAAGGTATGTTTGGAGAAAAAAGGGTGCAGAATTTCATGAAAAGAACCCCTCTCCAACTGTTAAGCACGGGGATGGATTGATCATGCTTTGGGCTTGTGCTGCAGCCAGTGGCACGGGGAACATTTCACTGGTAGAGGGAAGAATGAATTCAATTAAATACCAGCAAATTCTGGAAACAAACTTCACACCATCTGTAAAAAAAGCCGAAGATGAAAAGAGGATGGCTTCTACAACAGGGTAATGAACCTAAACACACCTCAAAATCCACAATGGACTACCTCAAGAGGCCATGGCCCCCACAGTCCCCTGACCAAAACGTCATCGAGAATCTGTGGATAGACCTCAAAAGAGCAGAGCATGCAAGTCGGCCCAAGAATCTTACAGAACTAGAAGCCTTTTTGCAAGGAGGAATGGGCAGAAATCCTCCAAACAAGAATTGAAAGACTCTTAGCTGGCTACAGAAAGAGTTTACAAGCTGTGATACTTGCCAAAGGGAGTGTTACTAAGTACTGACCATGCAGGGTGCCCAATTGTTTGCTTTGGGCACTTTTCCTTTTTTGTTATTTTGAAACTGTAAAAGATGGAAATAAAGAAGTTTTCTTGCTTAAAATATTAAAGAAATGTGCCATCTTTAACTTTATGCCTTTTGGAAATCAGTTCATCTTTTATTCACTAAGCTATTCACAGTAAAATAAGTAATGACCAAGGGTGCCCAAACTTTTGCATACTACTGTAGAGGGCCAGGTTTAAATATCAGTCTGCCACAGTGGAACAAGGAGAATAAATACAACCAGAAATCCAGAATCAAAGGAACGTAGGATGCGGACAAGTTCATCTGGCTGGATAATTGGTCACCAGGGGCAGGAGGATTAAGCAGGCATTTGAGGAATCTGCAGGAATAAGGATTCTGAAGTTACTTTTCTGAGCCATTGGCGAAGCAAGGAATTCACTCATGAGGGGAACAAATAGAGAAAAGATTCAGTAAGTTATTTATTATTCCGTGTGGAAGGGTGGAGGTACGTCTCTACCAAAGGAGGTGTAAGGTGTTCCTTCCCTCTGCTCGCCTGCAGGTCACCCTTGGACAAGGTGTAGCACCTGCTTAGCCCTCCGATCAGGGACATGTGATTTCCAAGGAGCAGGTGGTCGATGGTCATACGAGCAGCTGTTATGTGACCACTGACCAGACAGACAATCTCTGAAGAACATTGAAAATGGATGGGGGGTCACCTGTCTTATAAAGACACTGTCCGGAAGAAGGCAATGGCAAACAACTTCTGTTGAAGAATTTACCAAGAACAATCATGGTCATGGAAAGACCGTGACCACCCATGGCATACAACATGGCACATAAGGAACGAATAATTTATCATTCACAAAGAAACCAGCAGATTCTCCTTGAATATTGTTTAACAGTAATATGTTGTGGAAGACATCAAGCTTAACAACATACTGCTTTTAATTCCTCCTTAAATGTGGTAATTTACCAGCCTCTACCACTTCATCTAGTAGCTCATTCCTTAAACTCTTTACCCCTTGTGTGATATATCTTACCACTCAAATCCCTTAAAATGATACCCCTCTCATCTTAAATCTATGCTCTCCAGTTTTAGATTCTTCTATCCAGGGAATGACTCTGACTATCCACCCCCTCATAACTTTATGAGGTCACTCCTCAGTCCCCTTCACTGCAGGATACACCTCAAGATTTATGCACCTTAGACAACCAAGATCTCATCCTTCATAATGTTAATATGAATCAAGGTGTCACTGTTGTCTTCCCTGCACTCACTAGATTCTATGTCCTTTTCTGTAGTAAATACTGATGAGAAGTATTTAATGCCTTGTCCATTTCCCATGATTCCACACATAAAGGATCACAGTGGTACTTATGGAGATCTACTCTCTTCATTGTTAACCTTTTGTTCTTAACATACAGAATCATTTGACATTCCTCTTTACCTTACAGACAGTGGCTACTTTACTAGGTACTCCTGTACACCTACATGTTAATGCAAATATTTGATCAGCCAGTCATGTAGCAATAACTCAATGCATAAACTCATGCAGACATGGTCAAGAGGTTCAATTGTTGTTCAGACCAAGAAAGAATGAGGAAGAAATGTGATCTAAGTGACTTCAACCATGGAATGATTGCTGGTACCAGACGGGGTGGTTCGAGTATCTCAGAAACTGCTGATCTCCTGGGATTTTCACACACAACACTCTCTAGAGTTTACAGAGGATTGTGCAAGAAACAATAAACATCCAGTGAGCATCAGTTCTGTGGCGAAAATGCTTTGTTAATGAGCGAGGTCAGAGGAGAATGGCCAGACTGGTTCAAGCTGACAGGAAGGCGACAGTTAGCTAGATAACCACATGTTACAACAGTGGTGTACAGAAGAGCAGCTCTGAAAGCCCAACATGATGAACCTTGAAGTAGATGGGTTACAACAGCAGAAGCCACAAACATACACTCAGTAGATACTTCATTTGGTATGGTAGGTACCTAATAAAGTGTCTGATGGAGGTATGTTTTTCTCCTATAGTTATAACTGCATTCTATCATCAAGATAGATACTCTAATTTGCAGGATGCAATTTATTTTGCCAAACAAAATATCCACCAACTCAACAGTCTATGTTAAAATAACACAACATCAAAAATCAACTCATAATCTTGCTGGCAATCAATATTTTAAGAATTTTTTGGTAAGGCTTAATATTTAGATTTTCAGATACTAGTGACTGATATTTCAAATTGCGATCAGTATGTACACAGGTACATACTTCATTTTAAAGCTAACAATCTCAAACATTTGTTGCTTAATAAACCTTCTAATAATATAAAGCAATTCTTCCCCGCAAGTCACCCAGAATTCATTTTCCACATCAGTTAAAAAGGATTGATTGATTCATAATCTTCTTTTATAGTTGTTAATGACTCTTGCACTCCAGTAGTAAATGAAGTGTAGCAGCATTTGAAGCTTTAGTTCTCGTCAAGAAACTGTGAGGGCAGATTAATTAGTCAATAAAAGATTAATGATCCTGATGCATCAAATAATATACCTGCAAATGTACCATCCCAAGCATTTAAATGGTTACAAGATTACCTACATTAAATGGATTGTACTTTGAAGTACACGACAGTAAAATGCTCCAGATGCCATATTTTCTTTGCTCAAAAATTCAGTTACATACACTGTTCCCTCGAAGCTGTGCAGGTACATGGCTAAACAGTAACTGAAATCCTCCTGCAGCTAACAACAGGAATTCTGCAGATGCTGGAAATTCAAGCAACACACATAAAAGTTGCTGGTGAACGTAGCAGGCCAGGCAGCATCTCTAGGAAGAGGTGCAGTCGACGTTTCAGGCTGAGACCCTTCGTCAGGACTAACTGAAGGAAGAGACAACTTAATATAATTGTGAAATATCCTGTAATTAATTGTGTGTTAATGAATATAATCCATACATTTTCTAAATAATAAATGTACCACAACCTTTACTTGGAAGCATTTTAGAGCTTCAACATATTTACACTGTCAGTGTTTCAAGTTACAACACTGTTACAAATTGGAACAATAAACACAGAACGGAAATTGGTACCTCATTGTTAATAAGCCGCCAGGTCCACTGAACACCAACACCATCTAGTTAAACAGTTTACTTTTTCCACTGTGCCATTATTCGTACCGCCTGATATCACTTATTTGTGTTGTGAGTTGTGGTTTGTGTTTTTTTGATGTGAAAAATTCTATATTCTGACTTTTTTGGTAAGTAACTTTTCAAAGAAATCATTATCTAATAAGTAGTACTTAATTTAAAAAATTGTTCAAACAAGGTAAAAACATATTTATAATAAACACGTTTGCATGAACGTGGTTATTTTGTTAAAATTATAAATTTTTTGACTTACCTTGTTATTTTAAAAAATATTATTGTTATCAAATGATGATGATGATTATTATTAGTGGTAGTATCCTAAGGATGGCAAAACAAAAAGCAGCTGAAGAGTTGAATTCTTTGAAGAAGAAATCTTAAAGTAGAATGGCTTTGGCAACTTGTAGATATTGAACTATTGTCTTTGCATTTGAAACAAAAAATAAAAATTTGTGCTATTTTTACATATTAAGATACTGGTGATGTTGTATGCACCACTTGTACAGAAGCAAAAGTTTGGGGGCAAGTTCAGTGCTAGAAAAAAGTGGAGAATGGAAGTTAGATTACCTGAAACAACATCCTATCCAGAGAATTCATGTAGATGCAATTGCTAAATTATGTTGTTTGATGTTGTTGTTGTTGTTCATCCTTCATAGTCGAAGATGACCATGGCTTCAAAGTCAAATGGGAGATTGGTGGCTCTGGGTCCAGAGGTGACTGATGAGGCCAACCTGGCTCCTGAAGGCTCGCCCACATGTGGGACACAAGTGGGTGGGTGCTGTCGTGGCAATGGATGCTGCTCAGGCCTTGCGCACAGCACGCTTTCATTGCGCCTCGATGATGCGCCTGACTTCAGCTGCACGGGCTCCTGTGGTGATCTTGCTGCGCCAAGCTGGACGGTCGAGGGCAAGCGTCTCCCACGTGTTGATGTCAACACCCAGGCCTTTGAGGGACGCTTTGAGGCAGTCTTTGCAATGTTTCTTCTGCCCCCCGACTGAGCGCTTGCCCTGACACAGTTCTCCGTACAGCAGCTGCTTAGGCAATGGGCTGTCTGGCATTCTGACCACATGTCCAGCACACCTGGCTTGGACTTTCAGCAGGAGGGTGTAGACGCTGTAGAGCCCAGCTCGTTCCAGGATTTCCATGTCGGGGACTTTGTCCTGCCACCTGATGTGGAGGAGTCTGCGGAGACAGCTCAGGTGAAGGTGGTTGAGCTGTTTGGCGTGTCTGCTGTAGACAGTCCAGGTCTCGCTGGTGTAAAGGAGGGTGGTAAGGATCACTGCACAGTAGACCTTCAGCTTGGTGGTAAGGCTAAGTGGTCTCCGCTCCCAGACATTCTCACAGAGTCTCCCAAAGGCGGCGCTGGCTTTGGCAATCCTGTTGTTGACCTCAGCATCTATGTTCACTGCGTGAGAGAGTATGCTGCCCAGGTAGGTGAAGTTGTCGGCTGCCTGGAGGTTCTGGCCCTTCACCGTGATGCACGGCTCCTGCTATGGCTTTCCTGGGGCAGGCTGGTACATAACTTCGGTCTTTTTGGTGCTGATACTGAGACCGAAGTTGTCGCAGGCTTGTGAGAAGCAGTCCATTTCACGCTGCATCTCCTGCTCTGTGCTGGCGTTGAGTGCGCAGTCATCAGCAAACAACAAGTCTCTGATGACAGTCTCTTGCACCTTTGTAACTGCCTGCAGGCACCTAAGGTTGAACAACCTGCCGTCAGTCCTGTACCTGACGTGGATTCCTTCTTCGTAGTTACAGAAGGCATCTGTCAGCATGGCAGAGAATACCATACTGAACAGTGTCGGGGCAAGAACGCAGCCTTGTTTGACGCCACTTGTCACTGGGAAGGCCTCCGACTCGTCGCCGTCATCCAGAACTTTCACCATCATACCATCGTGGAACTGCCGGACGATTGTGATGAACTTGCTGGGGCAGCCAAACTTCTCCATGATCTTCCTGCTGACAAGCCTTCTCTGCTGACCGTATCAAAAGCCTTGGTTAGATCAACAAAGTTCACGAAGAGGTCGCTGTGTTGCTCCTGGCATTTTTCCTGGAGTTGGCGCGCAGCAAAAATCATGTCCGTGGTCCCACGTTCAGCACGGAAGCCGCACTGGCTTTCTGGGAGCAGACCTTGCTCAAGATGTTGGAGAAGGCGGTTGAGCAGGACGCGGGCCAGAATCTTCCCCGCAATGGACAAGAGGGAGATGCCTCGGTGGTTGTCGCAAGACTGGCGGTTGCCTTTCCTCTTGTAGGTGTGGAACTGTTGCGGGACCTGTCCCTTTTTCCACATGGACTGGAAGAGTACAGTCTGCTTTTGCATCATGACAGGGCCTCCTGCTTTGTATAGCTCAGCAGGGATTGCATCGGGTCCTGGCACTTTGCCACAGGAGAGTTGCTTCACTGCCTTCCTGACTTCATCTACTGTGGGGAGGGTGTCAAGGTTCTAGTTGATCTCTCCCTGGGGCAGGCGGGCAATGGCCTCGTCGTTGATGTCGGCAGGGCGGTTAAGGACGTTGTTAAAGTGCTCAGCCCACCGATCCAGAATCTGCTTCTTCTCTGTCAGCAGCTGCGTCTCATCTGCGTTGAGGAGGGGTGAGGAGCCGGAGGACTGGGGTCCGTATACAGCCTTAAGCGCATCGTAGAAGCGCTTTATGTCGTGGCTGTCTGCATAGCCCTGGATTTCATCGGCCTTCTTGCTGAACCAGCTGTCCTGCATCTCGCGAAGTTTTTTCTGCACCTTTCTTCTTGCGTTGGTAAAGGCATCTTTCTTGGCTAGCAACGTGGGGTCGTTCTGATGCGCTCTGTAATGTTGATGTTTCTCCGTTAGTAGTGCCTGTATTTCTTCATCATTCTCATCGAACCAGTCTTGGTTTCTTCGGGTTGCTGGTCCGAGATGTTTGAGGGCGGTAGTGTAGACAGTGTCTCTGAAGGCCGTCCGCTGTTCCTCAACGCTGGTCCCGTCATCCTGTGGTGTGTCTGGCAGTCTGCCTTCAAGGTCATCGACGAGTTCTTCTGCAACCCTGCTGCTTTTCAGCTTAGAGACATTCAGCCTTTTTGCAGTCTTCTGCCCTTGGGGTCTTCTCATGGGCAGAATGCGAAGCCTGAACTTGTACACAATGAGGCGGTGGTCGGTCCAGCAGTCGGCACCACACATGGCTCTCGTCACTCTGACATCCATCCTGTCCCTCTTCCTGGTGATGATGTAGTCAATCAGATGCCAGTGCTTCGAGCGTGGGTGCATCCATGATGTCTTCTTACGGGTGGGTAGGTGGAACAGGGTATTGGTGATGACAAGGTCGTGTGTGGCACATGTCTTGAGGAGCAGAAGGCCGTTGTTGTTACACTTGCCAGTGCCGTGTCTTCCAATGATCCCTTCCCAGGTTTGGTAGTCTGTCCCTACTCTGGCATTGAAGTCCCTGAGAACGATGAGCTTCTCTGACTGTGGGATTGCTGAGATGAGGGTGTCGAGTTCTTCATAGAACTTGTCTTTAATGTCATCTGGGTTGGTCATGGTGGGAGCATAGGCACTAATCAGTGTAGCACTCTTCTTGTTTGCAAGTGGGAGCTGAAGTGTCATCAGGCAGTCGTTGATGCTCTCTGGGTGCTTGGTGAGTTTACGGGCGAGGTTAGAATTGATGGCAAATCCCATGTCTGCTTCTCGTCGTTCAGCGCTGCTGCGACCGCTCCAGAAGAACGTGTATCCACCACTACGTTCTGTCAGCTGGCCCTTGTCTGCTGGGGGCGTTTCGCTGAGAGCTGCTATGTCCACGTTGAAGCGAGCTAGTTCTTTTGTAACCAGTGCAGTTCTTCTCTCTGGTCTGTCTGCCTTGACGTTATCTCGCAGAGTTCTCACGTTCCATGTGCCAAGATTGAGCACCATCACTTTCTTCTTCACTGTTGTAGGTCGACCGCTATGAGGGATCCCCACCAGCCGCGGGAAGCTGGCCAGGGTGAAGTGAAGCAGACTATGTTTGAGGCACCTTTTCCAGCCCCTTCCTCCATGGAGGTGAGCAGAGTGATCCTAAAGAGGGCTGCTCAGATACCCAGGGGGCTGCTGAACTCAACTGCTGCTTCAGTCCAGTAGAGAGTGACCCTACGCCCTGGGCCGCCTGTGTGCAGGTTTGTGACTACAGCTTCCAGTGTATCCGTACCTGCTGCTACGCCACTCCCCCATCGCCACAGGACTTTAGGTTGCGCGTTGGGTTTGAAGTCATGACTTGCGCTTGACTTGGATTAAAGTGAGGGAGAGTTGCGCAGGTCGTCAGCCTCACTCTCTCGTCCCGAACTATCTGGACCCAGTGGCAAGACATAGTCGAGACGGCTGGGGATAGGTCAGGATGCAGTGGATGGCCAGCAGTGTTCTGTGTGTCTCACTGTGCCCTCTTAGCGCTCCACAACGCATTGCTGAGAATCGCCTTTCTGCCCGTTGAACCAGTGATGGTTTCTTCTGCGCAGTCCGCCGAATCCAGGCTTCACACGCTAGGATGACAAGCCCTGAGTGTTGTGGGTCTACGGCAGTTCTTGCAGCGTGCTCGCAAGCCTCCCTACCCATTGTTGGGCATCCTCATCCGCCTTTGCAGCTGTTGGGAGATGTCTCCTCTTCCGCCTGCTCTGCCGTTGGGATGATCACCTTGGTTACTGGCCTATGGAAGTGGGCTCAAAGCTCGCCGCTGCGCTGGCCGTACCAGGCAGCAGAGGCCGGCGGCAGGGGTTGCGACGAGCGGCAGGCCAGCTCCAGGCCTTGGGCATCGTCCCCTCCGCCCACCGCCGCCTCGCACTGGCTGCAGGCCACCGACGGTGCGGTGGCGGCAGGCGTCCTCATCAAGAGGCAGCATCAGGGTACGCACCTGCTGGGCCCACAGCTGCTGAAGGACGGCGGCCATGTGGTCATAAGATGTACAACACCCCCAACATTGATAATCCTCCAGAGCCTCCAGGGTGGTGAAGCTGGCGATGGCTAAATTATACAAAGAGAAGAAATGTGGAACTTTGCATGTTAGCTGGAACTCCAAAAGATTGTAAAGCAAGAGTGAAACAAGATGTGTGAAAGAAGTCTAACTCTGATATGGTCACAGTGGTAATTGATAACATTATCTTAGCAATTACAATTAATGCTTCTATGTACTCCATGCAAAAAACATATGCACGTGTGGCCAAATATGTAAATATACCAGAGAGTTGGTGCAACAAGTACTATGCATTTGAATTAGTTGAGTGCTTCAGAAACGGATGGGGGAAGAATTGCAGACATCTGCTTTCCATACACTAAATGCTAACAAAGCACAGACATTTCTGTACAGAAAATGTTAACACTGCATTTCAAGTTTTGACCAAAAAAAGAAACTTCCTATAAGCAACATACACAAAGTGCTGGTGGAACGCAGCAGACCAGGCAGCATCTATAGGAAGAAGGACAGTCAACGTTTCGGCCCGAGACGTCAACTGTACTTCTTCCTATGGATGCTGCCTGACCAACAAGCTTGATATACAAAAGATGGTGATGTTTACATCAGACAGGACAAATGTTATGCTTAGAAAGAATAATGGTGTGGCAGCAGCTCTTCGAAGACAAGTAGAGCATCTGTCTGAGCAACAGTGTTGTCGCACACAAAGAAGACCTGGGATTAGACCACGCATGTAATGATCCAATCTCAATTTAATACCTGAAGACTTTGACGAATCTACAACATCGAGGAGCATTAACTGTCCTTTATGATGTTTAAGAAGATCTGCCATCTCTTTGTAAATCCCTTCAGAAAAGCAGGTTGAATACAATTCAACCACTGCAGCATGCAAAATCAAAATTTAACAAGTTATGATCACAGTATCTTTGTGATACCCTTTACCAGATTGACAAAGTTTGATTGCATCTGTAAGTTCTGATGTTGATATTGCACTTATTATTTGATTCATTCAACATGTGTGTAATCAGTTGGATAATAGATCTCCTGCCGATGAGTTAAGGAAGTGGCAAGCTTTTGAGCCTGTTGCTATTTTGCCAACACAACCAATTTTGAATCTGGAAAACAGAATGTTATACGACTGACAAAAAAAATACTCAACTACGTTTACCAACTATGACAAAAACATTGCCTCAAAAATCGCAGTAATACTGTGATTTCAACTTTGTCATTTCTGAGAAAGTTAAGACTGGGTCAATTAAAATGCTCACCGATATGTTGAACAGTCTGCTTAGAAACAAAACATTTGAAGAACTGACAATTCTTGTTGACATCGTTGGAACATTTCAAGCTTCTAGTGCCGACTGCAGTCTATTCAGTCTTATCAATTCAATCAAAAGTAAATGAAGAAACAGACTCGAAGAGGAACATTTGGGGATTGAGATGTATCTTTCATCTGGATGCAGTGTTAATCTGGACAGTGTTTATACACAATGGATTTGTAATAAAGACAGACGAGAAAAAGTTTACAAAATGAGAAAGATTTTCTTTGTTGTACTGTATTACATGACACCAATTAATAAAATCGAAAGTATGTGATTTTTCAATTTTCATTCATAGTCTGAATATTCGAAAACGAATACTTAAGGTGCTGCACAGTTTTCAGGGCATATAAAAATTTCCTGCTCAGAGCAATAGTTGGTTCCCGGTGCTCTAAAAAAAAATTAGAGGGAACGTTACTGCAGGACTGATTTGAGTACAATCAGTAACTTATAGACCACATGGGATGTGAAAGCTTTGGTCACCATTATTATGCATCATTCCATGAAGCCTGCAAATACAAGATCAATCCTTTTGCAATGTACGCTTGATGGTGCTGATGCCACTTTAGATGACAACTACACCATGAAGAAAAAAATGTGGACCATGAACAACAAAGTAGGTGTCAGAAAAATTGAAGTGATGAGGGAAGGGTTATGAGGGTGATGCTTCAAGGAATAGATTTTACCTGCAGCTTTGTTTGGGAGTCATTATAGGACATGGTCAGCTCACATCCAACAATGGACCACTTTTATTAATTATTCAGTGCAGACTTTCTAATTGTTGAATGGAGTGAGCCTGGGGGGATTCTCTCCAGGAGAATTACCTCTCTAGGCATGTGTTTCTACTACTTCCAACATGCACACCGCTTGTCTATCTTAACATTAGAACATACAAAGCAGAAACCGGTAAGTGTAACATTTCAATAAGATCATGCCTGATCCTTTACCTCAAGCCAACTTTCCTGCATATAGGACAAACATTTATTTCTATAAAACTCATAAATCCATTGTTATGCTTTGAATACACTGAGTGCCTGAGTGTCCATCACTCTCTCGGGAAGAGGATTTCAAAGTTTCACCACACTTTGAATGAAGAAAGTTTCTGCTCATCTTTCCTGATTGAGAAGCCTGTTATTTTGAGTTTGTAGTTCTTGAATCTAGAAGCTCCAGCTAAGAAGAACATCATATTGACATGAATCCCATCAAACCCTTCAATGAAGCCATCTATCATTCTTCCAGACCTAAAGAGTTTGCTTAATCTCCTCATATAGAATAAATCCCTGAATCAGCAATCAATATGGTGAGCATTTATTGCACTTTCTTTAGTACACTGATGTCCTTGCTAAGATAGGGAGAATAAACTTTTACACAATATTCCAGACGCAGTCTCTTTATATTAAAAATGCATTTACTCTTGTACTCAAATCCTCTTTCAATAAAGGGCAAATTTAATTTGTCTTATCCGTATAGTCATAGTCATAGTCATACTTTATTGATCCCGAGGGAAATTGGTTTTCGTTACAGTTGCACCATAAATAATTAAATAGTAATAAAACCATAAATAATTAAATAGCGATATGTAAATTATGCCAGGAAATAAGTCCAGGACCAGCCTATTGGCTCAGGGTGTCTGACCCTCCAAGGGAGGAGTTGTAAAGTTTGATGGCCACAGGCAGGAATGACTTCCTATGATGCCCAGTGTTGCATCTCGGTGGAATGAGTCTCTGGCTGAATGTTCTCCTATGCCCAACCAGTCCATTATGTTGTGGATGGGAGACATTGTCCAAGATGGCATGCAACTTGGACAGCATCCTCTTTTCAGACACCACCATCAGAGAGTCCGGTTCCATCCCCACAACATCACTGGCCTTATGAATGAGTTTGTTGATTCTGTTGGTGTCTGCTACCTTCAGCCTGCTGCCCCAGCTCACAACAGCAAACGTGATAGCACTGGCCACCACAGACTTGTAGAACATCCTCAGCATCGTCTGACAGATGTTAAAGGACCTCAGTCTCCTCAGGAAATAGAGACGGCTCTGACCCTTCTTGTAGACAGCCTCAGTGTTTTTAGACCAGTTCAGTTTATTGTCAATTCATATCCCCAGGTATTTGTAATCCTCCACCATGTCCACACTGACCCCCTGGATGGAAGCAGGGGTCACCGGTGCCTTAGCCCTCCTCAGGTCTACCACCAGCTCCTTAGTCTTTTCCACATTAAGCTGCAGATAATTCTGCTCACACTATGTGACAAAGTTTCCTACCATAGCCCTGTAAACAGCCTCATCTCCCTTGCTGATGCATCCAACTATGGCAGAGTCATCTGAAAACTTCTGAAGCTGACAAGACTCTGTGCAGTAGTTGAAGTCCGAGGTGTAGATGGTGAAGAGAAAGGGAGGCAAGACAGTCCCCTGTGGAGCCCCAGTGCTGCTGATCACTCTGTCGGACACACAGCGTATGCTAACATGATCCATGTACGATGACCCTCTTATTCACCACCTGGCTCCACCTGCCCAACAGTTACCTCTCACCTGAATCAGAATCAGAATCAGGTTTATTATCACCGGCATGTGAAATTAAATTTGTTAACTTAGCAGCTGCAGTTCAATGCAATACATAATCTAGCAGAGAGAGAAAAAAATAATAAATAAAATAAAACATAACAATAAATAAACAAGTAAATCAATTACGTATATTGAATAGATTTTTTAAAATGTGCAAAAACAGAAATAATGCATATTAAAGAAGTGAGGTTGTGTCCAAAGCTTCAACGTCCATTTAGGAATCGGATGGCACAGGGGAAGAAGCTTTTGCTAGCTCCTGGCTCAGCTCCCTGTTCAACACCCAATGCTGATACAGGGTCTTGACCTGAAGTGTTGACTTTCCCTTTGAAGATACCCAACCCTCTGAATTTTTTTTTCCAGATACCAGCATCTATCGTCTCTTTTGTCAAAATCATGTGTTTTTTTTGTCTCATATGCTACTTATCTTTATCTGTTATCCATGGCCGGATTACTTTACCTCCTGGGTTTTCGTGCATAAGTGACTAAATATTTGTTGCAAACCATGCGGTCATTATTTAGATTTTGGTCATCTTTATGCTATAGAACTTAATGTATTTTTTTCAAACTACTAATACTTCCTATACATTTGTAGATGGCTTTGTTTTGATTTAGATGCACTTCTTGAGTTGCTTTAGTTTTTTTCTAAATTGATCATATTATGATCATTCTTCCCTTATTTATAAACCCTCGCCACTGTCTATCATCTGGGCAATAATTCAATGTGAGTTGGTGCCCTTAATGTTCAAATTAATGATGTTTAAAAAAGTCTCATACTCTTCCTTATTTAATTTCCATTTCAAACCCTAAAGTATGACAGCAAATGGAAAGATGAAGTGAGTGGAGCCCACACCAGTTAGAATTCTACAATTACTTCTTGGATATAAAAAATGTGGAATAATTACTTTTGAAGAACAAAAGCATGAGAAATCAAAGTCGTTGCATTTAAAGCATCTACAATTTGGAGTGAGTGGTGTTAATCAGAGAATATTTATTCTTGCATATAATAAAATGGTAATGTGGTTAAATGCATGCCACTAAATGGGTTTGCAATCCTTTTAACCCACAGTGTCAGCTTTGAGTCCTGTCATTCATTTACCTTTGAATGTATAATAGTTTTTTGGTGCTGCTGCTTGTTGTGAGAAATTCTCAAAGAAAAAAGTTGTAAAATCTTTGAAATTGATTATTAAAGTTAAGAGCAAGCATGGGCTTTATGGATACAAAAATAGCAGGACAGGTAGCAAAAACTTCACGTTGTTCCTTTGATTCAACATGAACTATATTAATTGATTTGCTGGATTTGCGAAACACTGAAATAGGTTGTCATACATATTAGTAAAGGCTTCAAGGTTGGCATATTAAACCTTTCACTGTCCATACCATTTGCACATAATAAGCTGAATAAAAATGATTTTTTTTCATTAGACTGAATAAGTCACAATGTGGTGTAATGGCATATTATAAATATTAGGCTATAGCATAATTATAAAGCACTGCCGATAAATGGAAATGTAAAGGCTGGGTAAGTGCATGGATGGGAGGTGTATGGAAAGCTGTGGTCCAGGTGCAGATTGAAGGAACCAGGCAGAATAATAGTTCAGTATGAACTAGATAGGCTGAATGGCCTGTTTCTGTGCTGTGGTTCCCTACGACTGTATGACTCTACTACAGTGTAACAGTTACAAAGGAAGTTCTACCTGTGACAATAATCTTAAGCTTGAAATAATTATGTAATAATAATTAAAATAAAAATATCGACAAACATGTATTTAAATGTATTAGCATCAGTGAGTGGTTAAATTAAACATATAAATGAATAAAATCCTGAAGTACCCAAATGGGTATTGAAATTGCGACCAAAATCATTCAGAATCAGAATCAGCATTCATATCACTGATACCACAGCTCTGCAGTCCTTCACTCCCTGCTGCCTTCATCTTATCAGAAATGGAGCACCACGCGATCAAGTTTATCTATGCCTGCTCATACTGTTTCTATGCCTGATGGGAGAACCTTCAGAACCTTAACTGGATAGAAGCTTCCTTCACTGTGCTATCAGAATTTGCAACAGCCTTCCAGATGCTGTGGTTGGAAACATCTGTGACGATGGGGTCCAAGCCTTCAAGAGTCGAGTACACAAACACCTATCATCTCTGGGAGGGAAGTCACACGCTTCTTCATAAGCTATCATGAAGGGGACCAGGTTGGCAATGCTTGGTTATTGGTAGGTAGGGTTATTACCTGACTTTCAAGAGCACTTGTGAGTTATGTTCTGGCTGGTCTTAATCCTTAAACTGCTGGAGAACAGTGCGGAAAGAACAGGTGCTGTTTTGTCCCGGTAGGGATTAGTTTTTAGTTCCAAGTGCTCCTGCCACATCTTGTCACCCTGCAATCTCTTTGAATTATGGAGGACAGCATGTGTATAAATGTCTCTTTCCAGCAGACTTCATCATGATCATCATGACTCCAGTATTTCTACTATCTTTTAATGTTTCTTAATTGTACATATGATTTTTCTTCGTGTTCTGTCGCTGAGCTGCAGTGAACCATCTGATTGGCCTATCAGAGTTCTTTGTGGGAGCTAGTTGACTTGATCAGCATTTCTGATCTGGTTATTGTTCACGATTGTACTTCATAAAAAAAATGTCATGAAATTTGTTATTTTGCATCAGTGGTACAAGAATGCCAGCTCATAATAAATACTGTCAGTTACAATAAGAAACAATTGAAAATAAATAGGCTGTACAAAGAGAGAGCAAACAGTGAATTGGCATTCATGGGTTCAGAACTTTGATGGTGGAGAGGAAGACGTTGTTCACAAAACATTGAGTGAACCTTCAGCCTCCTGAACCTCCATCCTGATGATATTAATGAGCAGAGAGCACGTCCTCTATTGTAAGGGTCTTTCATGATGGATGCCACCTTACTGAGGTACTTCCTGTTGGAGATGTCCTCATTCGGAAGGCTAGTTACCATGATGGAGCTGGTTGCGTCCACAACCATCCAGAGGCTACGTTGGGTCAGAGATAACATCTCCTCACTAACAATCAGCACCAGCACACTTGAAGGCTTATGCTTAGCCCACAGCTCAACTCTGTTTACATCCATGAATGTGTGGTCAGGAACAGCTCAATTACCATCTGTCAGTTTGCTGATGACACATGTCATTAGCAGCATCTCAGATGCTGATAAGGAAACAAACAGGTGTGAGGTAGGTTGATTGGCGGAGTGGTGTCATAACAATAACCCTGCACGCAAGGAATTGATTGTGGACTTCAGGAAGGGGAAGTCAAGAGAACAGTCTTTATCAAGGGGTCAGCAATGGAAAAGGTGAGCAGTTTTAACTCAAAGGTGAGTGGCAACATTTCAGAGTATCTATCCTGGGCCAACATATTGACACAACTCAAAGAAGGCATGCGAGTGGCTATACTTCATTTGGAGTCTGAGGTGATTTGGTTTGTCACCAAAGACACTTAAAATTTTCTAGAAATATACCCTGGAGAACATTTGAACTGGTTGCATCACCATCTGGTATGGAGGGACCACTGCACAGGATTGGAAAAAGCTACAGAGGGTTGAAAACTCAGTCACCTCCATCATGGCCTCCTAGCACAGAGGGCATCTTCAAAAGGTGATGCCTCGAAAAGGCCTTAACCACCCAGAACATACCCTCATCCCTTTACTACCTTCAGACTTCGGAACAGACAATGAACTGCTGAACTCTACCTCACTATTTGCTCTCTTTTTGCGCAACCTACATATATATATGTTATGCATTGCATTGTACTGCTGCTTCATTTCACAACATATATACATATATTAGTGATAGTATACGTGATTCTGAACCCTCTGAAGATTTTCTTTGATCCTGTACATTTGCACCTCCATACCAGACAGTAATGTAATATGTCTGCTTTCTCCCATGTTGCATCAGTAGAAATTTGCAAGAGTCTATGGTGACAAACCAATTTTCCACAAACTCCTGTTGTAGTATAGGTGCTGATGTGCCTTCTTCATGATTGTGTTAATATGCTGCGCCCAGGGTTAATGCCCAGGAACTTGAAGCTGCTTATCCTTTCCACTGTTGACCCCTAGGTCAGGGCTGGTGTGTGTTCTCCCTATTTCCCTTTCCTGAAGTCCGCAATCAATTCCTTGGTCTTACTGATGTTGAGTGAAAGGTTGTTGTTGCAACAGCACTCAACCAGCTGATCCATCTCACTTCTGTAAGCCGCCTCGTCACCATCCTCGATTCTGCTGACAGTGGATAAAGTTGAAACTGTACCTAGGAATATAGTCACGAGTGTAGAGACAGTAGAGTGGTGCCACTGTCAGTACACATTGATACCACAAGCTTAAGAGTCTGGAACTGCAGGCCTAATGGCAATGACATGACAAGTAGTAAGTCCACTTCTGACTTTGCTGTGTGCACAGCTATTCATTTTCATAAGCCTTGCAGATGAACGTTGAGGTAAATAAAAAGAGATGAACATGGGTTCATCAAATGAACATGATCCCATTTTAAAAAAATGTTTCTGGATTTTAAGTACTGTTGATGCTGGAGAAACTTCCACTCCATTCTACGCCAATGATCAGTTCCTCTCAAGTGAAAACAAATCACAAAAATATTCAAAACCACATTTAATAGTGCTCAGGCAACACACATCAAAGTTGCTGGTGAACACAGCAGGTCAGGCAGCATCTCTAGGAAGAGGTACAGTCGACGTTTCAGGCCGGGACCCTTCGTCAAGAGGTCCCGGCCTGAAACATCGACTGTACCTCTTCCTAGAAACATAGAAAATAGGTGCAAGAGTAGGCCATTTGGCCCTTCGAGCCTGCACTGCCATTCAGTATGATCATGGTTGATCATCCAACTCAGAACCCTGTACCAGCCTTCCCTCCCTACCCCCTGATCCCTTTAGCCACAAGGGCCATATCTAACTCCCTCTTAATCATAGCCAATGAACTGGCCTCAACTGTTTCCTGCAGCAGAGAATTCCACAGATTCACCACCCTCTGTGTGAAGAAGTTTTTCCTAATCTCGGTCCTAAAAGGCTTCCCTTTTATCCTCAAACTGTGACCCCTCGTTCTGGACTTCCCCAATATCGGGAACAATCTTCCTGCATCTAGCCTGTCCAATCCCTTTAGGATTTTATACGTTTCTATAAGATCCCCCCTCAATCTTCTAAATTCCAACGAGTATAAGCCTAGTTGATCCAGTCTTTCATCATATGAAAGTCCTGCCATCCCAGGAATCAATCTGGTGAACCTTCTTTGTACTCCCTCTATGGCAAGGATGATGCCTGACCTGTTGTGCTCACCAGCAACTTTGATATGTGTTGCTTGAATTTTCAGCATCTGCAGAATTCCTCGTGTTTGTGTTTTTAATAGTGCTCAAATGTTTTACACAAAGAACAAAACTAAACATGTGGCACACATTCTTCCCCATGGGGCAAACTCATTAGGAAGAAGCCACATAGCAAACAAGAACAATATTAGCTCTCAAGGCAATGAATCCCAGTGAAAGCATTTTCTTCTCTGCTGAGTGACAGGAGAGGGTAAAAGATGTACAAAGTATCCATGTTCTTCCAGGAGGTTCTGCAGCACCGGGGGACCATGTCCTTCACACTACAGGACATACATGTTATTTACAAGAATTTATTGTCAATATCACTACAAGGAATTGTTAGAGAATGTTATATTCAGAAATTATACGGTTTCAATACAAGCAAGAACAATTTTTCAAAAACTTTTCATCTGTAATCTACAAGCAGTGATGAGTTTTGTAATTAAGTGGTCAGCTTTGTAAATAAACAGTGCTGTTTGTTTATGAAGCTGTCCGCATCAGGAGCTTAAGATGTTCTCATATACATCAATCAAACATTATGCACTGGGTGTATGTTAACAGACCTACATCAAACTAGACATCAGACAACTTTGGCCGTTAGTGGGAGAAATAAAGAAAGGTTCTGCATCAGACTTATTTTGTCACTTAGCACATCAAAGATGATCATGGGAGTATTTGCTCTGTCTTTCATTAATACGGATATTCGTGCATCCAGAGGATCAGCTCTCAGGGCCTAATTATGCAAAGCTCCCGTCTCTGGCCTCAAAAGGTTTCAGATCACCCGTCTCCTAGCAAAGGTATATAAATATGCTTAAGGGTTTTTTCAGTTGCTGAGTGCGCCCAATTTAAATAAGTAATTTGATTGATTCAACCTTGCACGATTTTGGTCTCTCTTTTGCAGGAAAGACATCATTAAACTGGAAAGAGTGCAAAGAAAATTTACAAGGATGCCACCAGGACAGGAAGGCCTGAGTTATAGGAAGAAATTCAGGAATGAGACAGGGCAGATGACAGAAATTCTGTAGAGAAACACTTTGACCATAATGCCTTTAGTTTCAAGATAATTATGGAGAAGGATTGGTCTGGTCTTTGGGTTGAGATTCTAAATTGGAAAAGGGACA
Organism: Mobula hypostoma; assembly: GCF_963921235.1. Taxonomy (NCBI): domain Eukaryota; kingdom Metazoa; phylum Chordata; class Chondrichthyes; order Myliobatiformes; family Myliobatidae; genus Mobula; species Mobula hypostoma. The sequence goes on along the minus strand of NC_086103.1, from coordinate 98,484,044 downwards.
ATTTTAATGGCATCAAAAAGGACCTGGCATGGACTAGGACAAGTTGTTCTCTGACAAAGGTGTGCTGGTTTGCTAAGCAAACTTGCGGGCCTGAAGATAGACAAGTCCCTGAGTCCTGATGGAATGCATCCCAGTGCACTGAAGGAAATGACAGAAGTTATAGTAGAGGTTTTGGAGATGATTTACCAAAATTATCTGGATTCTGGGCAGGTCCTCGTGGATTGGAAGACAGCGAATGTCATGCCACTATTCAAAAAAGGATGTAGGCAAAAGGCAGGTAACTATAGGCCAGTTAGTTTAACATCTGCAGCTGGGGAAATGCTTGAAGCTATCATTAAAGAGGATACAGAGAGACATCTGGAAAGAAATGGATCCATTAGGCTGACGCAGCATGGTTTTGGCAAAACCAGGTCCTGTTTGACAAACTTAGAAACATGGAAACATAGAAAAACATACAGTACAATACAGGCCCATCAGCCCACAAAGCTATGCCAAACACATCCCTACCTTAGAGCTACCTAGGCTTTGCCCATAGCCCTCTATTTTTCTAAGCTCCATGTAGCCATCCAGGAGTCTCTTAAAAGACCCTATTGTTTCTGCCTCCACCACTGCCACTGGCAGCCCATTCCACGCACTCACCACTCTCTGCGTAAAATAGTGACATCTCCTCTGTACCTACTTCCAAGCACTTTAAAACTATGCCCTCTAGTGCTAGCCATTTCAGCCCTGGGAAAAAGCCTCTGACTACCCAGGCGATCAATACCTCTCATTATCTTGTACACCTCGATCAAGTCACCTCTCATCCTCCATCGCTCCAAGAAGAAAAGGCCGATTTCACTCAACCTATAAGGCATGCTCCCCAATCCAGGCAACATCCTTGTAAATCTCCTCTGCACCCTTTCTATGGTTTCCACGTCCTTCCTATAGTGAGGCGACTAGAATTGAGCACAGTACTCCAAGTGGGGTCTGACCAGGGTCCTACATAGCTGCAACATTACCTCTCAGCTCTTAACCTCAATCCCATGATTGATGAAGGCCAATGCACTGTATGCCTTCTTAACCACAGAGTAAACCTGCATAGCAGCTTTGAGTGTCCTGTGGTCTCGGACCCCAAAAATTTTCAATTATATATGTAGACCCCCCGGCCACCCTCAGGGTCGCTCGGCTCGCTGTCGTCTAGGGAAACAGCCTCGGCCCCGCCAAACTGGATAATTCAATTATGTGGATGCCGTGTGAGGTACCCCACCCCACCCAAATAACAGACAATACACCAGATGCAATTAAATGATTTACAGTTTATAGATATTACTGGAACTATATAATTAAGAGAGAATAAAATTTAAAAGGAAAATAAAAGCCGCCACACTTATCAAAGTTCAATCTCTTCGTGCACAAAACTGTTGGTGCTCAAGGACCTTCTTCTTCACCCTGCGACCCCTCGGACCACCTTGACCGGCCGCCTGGGACCAACAACGGTGGTCGACCAGATGCTCCACACGAGTCCGTCTCTGTCACCTCGCCAAACGGCCTCCTCGGGGTCCAACCCCATTAGCGGACATCACAGCACCTGGTCCACCTCTGTCTCACTCTCCCGCCTTCTGCCCCAAAACCCCACGCATACAGTATCTTCAAATACACCAAAACCATAACAACTATCCCAATTGGTTAATATCATCCTCTTATCACCCTCTAAACAAAACAAGCTGCTAGCGCAAACTTTCTCAGCGTTTAACACAACAAAGCCGCATTCCCCAGATTAACATAACAAAGACGCCATTTTAATTAGCCTCCACAGTAACATAAAAGTCAAAACCCCCTTACATATATAAAAGTAATTGATTTTCAACTTCTGCGTACTATCGTTTTCCTTTTTTATATAAAAATGGACAAAAAGTTTAAACCCTGGTTCCGGTCGATGTGCGTTCGTTTTGCTTGCCTTTGGTTATGGTGGGAGTATTAATCTGTGCATCCCGAGGTCTATCTCACACGCATGTACAGCTGGTAACACTGCTACAAGCTGCACTCCATCCAAACTTGGAGATCTTTGAGGATATAGCACATGCAGTGGATAGAGAGGAACAGATGGAAGTTATTTTCTAAGATTTCCAGTAGGCGTTCGATAAGGTGCCACATAAAAGACATCCGTAAGATAAGGATGCATAGAGTTGGGGGTGATGCATTAGCATGGATAGAGAATTTGTTAAGTAATAGAAAGCAGAGAGTTGGAGTACATGGGTATTTCTCTGTTTGGCAATCAGTGGTGAGCAGTGTGTTACAGAGGTCGGTGCCGGGCCCACAACTGTTCACGATACACATCAATGATCTGGAAGAGGGTACTCAGTGAAGTGTATCTAAGTTTGCTGATGACACTAAATTGAGTGGAAAAGCAAATTGTGCAAAGGATACAGAGAGTCTGCAGAAAAATATAAATAGGTTAAGTGCGTGGGCAAGGGTCTGACAGATGGAATATAATGTTGGTAAATGCAAAGGTCGTCCACTTTGGAAGGAAAAACGAAAGAGCAGATTATTATTTAAATGGTAAAACTTGCAGCATGCTGCTGTGCAGAGGGACCTGGGAGTGTTTGTGCATGAATCACAGAAAGGTTGTGGGCTGTATACAGTTTACAGAGGAGGAGGTACTACTGTCTTGAGGCAAATTAGGATAGATAAAACCCCAGAGCATGAATGGCATTCCCTTGGATCTTGTGGAAGGCCAGTGTGGAATTTGCAGGGGCCCCAGCAGAGGTATTTAAAATACCCTTTGCCATGGGTGAGGTGATGGAGAAGTGGAGGATAGCTAATGTTGTTTGATTGTTGAGGAAAAGTATCAGCCAGGAAATTATAGGCCAGTGAGCCCGATGTAAGTAGTGGTTAAATTATTGGAAGGTATAATAAGAGACTGGATATACAAGTATTTGGATAGACAGGACTGATTAGCAATAGTCAGCTTGGCTCTATGCATGGTAAGTCACGTCTAACCAATCTTACAGAGATTTTCAAGGAAGTTACAAGGAAAATCAATGAAAGAGAGAGTAGGCATGGATTTTCACAAGGCCTTTAACAAGAAGAGAAAGCAGGCATGGACTTCGCAAGGCCTTTGACAAGGTCCCAAACAAGAGATTGATCAAGAAGGTTCAGTAACACAGCATTCAGAATGAGGTAGTAAATTGGATTAGACATTGGCTTTGTGGGAGGAGCCAGAGTGGTAGTAGATGGTTGCCTCTCTGAATGGAGGCCTGTGACAGGTGGTGTGCCATAGGGATCGGTGCTAAGTCCATTATTGTTTGTCAAGTACCTGGATGATAATATGGTATACTGGATTATCAAATTTGTAAATGACACGAAGATTAGGCGTGTAGCCAACAATAAGGAAGACTATTAAAGATTGGAGCAAGATCTGGACCATCTGGAAAAAATGAAATGAAAAAACAGCAGATGGAATTTAATGCAGTCATATCTGATGTGTTGCACTTTAGGAAGCCAAACCCAGGTAGGACTTATGTGGTGAGCAACAGGGCACTGAGGAGTTGATAGAACTGTGGGATCTGGGAATACAGATCCATAATTCTTTGAAAGTGGTGTTACAAATTTGTAAATAAACTTTTGGTGCATTGACCTTCATAAATCACAGGAGTTGAGATATTCTGTTAATTTTGTTTAAATATTGGTAAGGCCTAATTCAGAGTACTGTGTGAAAATCTTGTCACTTACCTACAGGAAAGATATTAATAAGTTTGAAAGAGTGCAAAGAAAATTTACAAGGATGTTGCTGGGACTTGAGGGCCTGAGTTAGAGGGAAAGGTTGAATTGTTGAAAGGTTGGATTTTATTTCCTGGAGCATAGGAGAATAAGGGGAGATTTGACAGAGGCATACGAGACTTCCGGTAGCGCTCATGGAGTGAAGTCGCGTTCTTGACTCGCTCCATTACCTCTGAGATTTTTTCTCTATGGTCAGCTATACTTTAATTAACCATTAAGGCATCAACTCTTACAATACTTTGAATTAAACTGAATTCTCCGACAACTGGATGGAACTTAGATCTGCTATGTCTAAGAACGGGAAAAACGGCAAGGATGGTAAACCTCCGGTTAAACCGAAAGGTATGGATTTCCCCCCGACTGAATCACCGGTGACTTTGAAAGCTATATCGGAGTTAATTCAGAGGGAAATTTCAACTTCTGTTAGGGAGATGATTCGTACGGAAATTGCAGACTCTGTTAAAGACCTGATTCATACGGAAATCTCAATTAATCTCCAGAAAATTGCCGATTCAATTGATAAGATGCAAACATTTATTGCGGAACATCAGTCGGCTATATCTGATCTTCAAAAATTCACGCAACAAAGTGAGCTTAAGATGGGGAAAATCGAAGAAACAATTAATGTAATGAAGAAGAAACTTGACTTTCTGACTTTTAAAAACTCTGACTTGGAATCTAGAATGCGACAGCAGAATTTACGAATGATTGGGGTGCGTGAAGCTGTTGAATCTAACAACCCCATGAAGTTTTTTTTCTCAACTTTTAAAAGATGCATTCCCTACTGTATTTCCTGACCAACCACCGCTACTGGATCGAGTTCACAGAATCCCATCATACTCGTCTAGGTCAGATAGACCTAGGCATGTTATTTTACGTTTTCATTACTTTCAAGACAAGGAGAGACTGTTTCGATTCGCTCGATCTAAAGGTTTCATTGATTTTTCGGATCTTAAGTTCCGATTCGTGGAAGATTTCAGTAAACCAATCTGGGACCAACGGGTTCGCTACAGATCTGTGATGTCGGAATTCTATAAGATGGATTTAAGACCAGCGCTGCTGTACCCTGCACGTCTAAGGATTCGCATGTCAGATGGAGCCCTTCGTTTTTTTGATTCTCCATCGGATGCCCAGAGTTATCTGGATCAATTTTCACCTTCAACATCTTAATTGCTATTTTTTTTTAATTATCTCCGTTGATCGGAGGCTGTGAATTGGTTGGTTTTAACTTTCTCGTGCCCTATTTGGGCAGAAAAGTTTATTTTTGATTTCTTAATATGGTTGCTAAACTTTCTTTTCAACTGCGTCATTTCTTTCTTTTCCCAGGGGATTCTGGGTGGTTACTTCCTTTTTGTCATCTTACGTATTTCCTGTGTGGCCTTAAATTTTGTAGTTTTTTTAAAATTTTATTTTGTTTTGCTTTTTATAACTAGTTTATGTCAATAATCTTATTTTTTCTTGTTGTTGTTGTGTTTATTCATGGGTTTGGGGTTTATTGTGGTTTTTTTTAATATATATTTTCTGGCTTTTGTTCTGTTCTGTGTGTGTATTTTAATTGAGTTACCTTTTTTTTTTACTTTTTTACTGTTTTACAATTAGCTGATCTTTTTCATATTTATACCTTTTTTTTAGGGAGCGTATACCGGAAGTCATGGGGGTAGTTTTAGCGCTTGCTTCTTTCGGGCGGGTCTGCTTTAGATTTTGCCTTGGGGTCTTGGGGCGGGGGGGGTGGCGGGAGGGGCTTCACGTTTTAGTTTTTTTCTCTTTGGGCTATATACATTATTGAAGTACTGGTTGCATCCTTTTTCCCGGTATCTTTTGTATGTTCTGTTTCCTCTCCGGGTTCGTGGGTCGAGCCTATCGTCAATCCTCCTCGCTGTGGGTTGACTTTAGGATTTATGGAGTCTATTATTAATTTTGTCTCCTGGAATACTAACGGTCTTAATCATCCTATTAAAAGGAAAAAAGTTTTTAAAGTGTTCCGGAGACTTAAAGCACAAATTTTATTTTTACAAGAGACCCATGTACGGAGGGGGGACAGACTACGTTTTTTTAAATTCTGGAAGGAGCAACAATTTCATTCGAACTTCAATGCTAAGATTCGAGGCGTCTCTATTTTTATAGATTCCTCAGTTACTTTTATACAACAGGATATTATTTCTGATCCGAATAGTAGATTTTTATTGGTTAGTGGTTTACTATTTAATAAAAAAGTAGTTTTGGTTAATGTTTATGCTCCTAATATGGATTGTCCGGAATTTTATAAATCATTGTTTAATCAGTTTCCGAATTTGAACGAGTTTTCATTGATCTGGGGCGGAGATCTTAATACCTGTTTGTCTCCAGCTTTGGACCGTTCGGCTCCTTTACGGACCTTACCTAATAAATCTGCAAATTTGATTAACTTTTTCCTTTCTGATTCTGGGTCGACGGACATTTGGCGTTTTCTGCATCCTCAGGAAAAAGATTTTTCCTTCTTTTCACATGTTCATCATTCCTATTCAAGAATTGATTATTTTTTTATTGATTCTCGTCTTATTCCTTCAGTGATTAAATGTGATTATGATTCTATAACCATTTCGGATCATGCTCCACTTAAGCTTTCTATTAAAATTATGGCCAATATACCAAATAATAGACAATGGCGTTTTAATTCGCTGTTGCTTCAGGACTCGGACTTTGTTAACTTTATGAATGAACAGATTGAGCTTTTTTTTACAATTAATCATACAGAGGATATTTCGGTTAACACTCTTTGGGACACTTTTAAAGCTTATATTCGTGGTCAGATTATTTCGTATTCTGCTGCTTTGAGGAAGAAACAGAAGCAGGAGGAGATGGCAATTGTGGACAAGATTAAAGAAATTGATAAGAAATATGTTATGGCTCCTTCTGAGGAGTTATACAAACAAAGAACTGAACTTCAAATGGAACATAGTTTACTACTCTTGTCCTCGATTGTAAACCAATTAAAGAAAACAAGAAGTGACTTTTATGTTCACAGTGACAAAATTGGCAAGCTGCTGGCTAATCAATTGAAATCTAATTATGTTAAATCTCAAATCAATCAGATTTATAACCAAAATGATCGATTGATACTGGATCATGTGGGGATTAATCAAACCTTTTGTGATTTTTATTCTTCTTTATATCAATCAGAGTCTCCTCGAGATTCTAAATATATGAATGATTTTTTAGATAAGTTAGACTTCCCTCAGATTTCACAGGATATGTCTTCTTTATTAGATACTTCCATTACTATGGATGAGATTAAGAATGTTATTTTTTCTATGAATCTGGGGAAAGCTCCTGGCCCGGATGGGTTTACCGTTGAATTTTATAAATGTTTTGCTTCTTTATTGATCCCTTGGCTCTGTAGGGTTTTTGAGGCTTCTTTGAAACTTGGTAAACTTCCTGAATCTTTTAATAGAGCATCAATTTCTTTAATACTAAAGAAGGATAAAGACCCTGCTCAATGTGCATCTTATAGACCAATATCTTTATTAAATGTTGATTCTAAAGTTTTTTCTAAGTTATTAGCAAATAGACTAGAAAAAGTACTTCCTTCTATTATTTCGGAAGACCAAACGGGTTTTATTAAAGGTCGTTACTCTTTTTATAATATTCGTACATTGTTAAATATCGTTTATACTCCCTCACAAAATGTTCCTGAGTGTGTTATTTCTTTAGATGCCGAGAAAGCTTTTGATAGAGTAGAATGGCCTTATTTATTTAAGGTGCTTGAAATGTTTAATTTTAGCTTGAAATTTATATCCTGGATTAAACTGTTATATCATTCCCCTGTAGCCTCGGTTCGTACTAACTCTTTAAACTCACCTTTTTTTCCTCTCTTTCGAGGTACTCGACAAGGCTGTCCTCTTAGTCCCCTATTATTTGATATTGCATTAGAACCTTTTGCAATTGCCATTCGAGAATATTCAAATATTACTGGGATAACTCAGGGATTAAAGTCCCATAAATTATCACTCTATGCTGATGATTTACTTTTATATATTTCTAATCCTGAGAAATCCATTCCTGCTGTTTTAGAGTTATTAGCACAATTTGGTTTTTTTTCAGGTTATAAATTAAATCTTAGTAAGAGTGAACTTTTTCCGATTAATCTTCCCTTATATTATAAATTTCCATTTAAATTGATTAATAATTATTTCTCATATCTTGGGATTAAAATTACTTGTAAATACAAAGATTTATTTAAGACTAACTTTTTACCATTAATAGACCATATTACTCAACTTTCATCTAAATGGTTTCCCTTATATTTAACTTTGATTGGTCATATTAATGCAGTTAAGATGTTTCTTTTGCCAAAATTTTTATATGTGTTTCAGGCATTACCAATTTTTGTTCCAAAATCTTTCTTTGATAAAGTTGACTCTAAAATTTCTTCATTTATTTGGCAGAATAAGAATCCGAGACTGGGTAAAATACATTTACAGAAAGCTAAGAGAGATGGAGGTTTAGCATTACCTAACTTTAGATTCTATTATTGAGCTATTAATATTCGACATATGAAATTTTGGTTACTTGATCAGGACATACTATCTATTCCTAAATGGGTAGCATTGGAACTACAATCTGTTCAGGGTTATACACTTGGCTCTATTTTAGGCTCCTCTCTCCCTTTTGATTCGAAACGCCTTAAGCAGGTCTCTAACCCGATAGTTAAATATGCTTTGCGCATTTGGTTTCAATTCAGAAAATTTTTTGATCTTAATCAATTCGGGTTAGCGATTCCTATTTTAGGTAACATATTTTTTCCTCCCTCTTTTACGGATCGCGCTTTTCAAACTTGGAAGACTAAGGGTATTTTACGGTTTTTGGATTTATTTTTAGATGGTTCCCTTATGTCTTTTGAACAATTATCTAATAAATATAACTTATCAAGAATACATTTTTTTAGATATTTACAAGTTAGAAATTTCCTAAGTACTATACTTTCTTCCTTTCCAATGCTTCCTCCTACATATATTTTAGATTCGATAATTAACCTCAATCCATGTCAGAAAGGTGCATCGGCTATGATTTATAATATTATTATGAAACTTAGGAAAGCTCCATTTGATAAGATTAGGGTAGATTGGGAACAGGAATTGGGGCTTACCATTTCTGTGGATGATTGGGGGCAGATTTTACAATTAGTTAATACTTCCTCTATTTGTGCTAAACATTCCCTAATTCAATTTAAAGTGGTTCATAGAGCACATATGTCCAAAGATAAGTTAGCGTGTTTTTACTCGCATATTAATCCTTTTTGTGATAGATGTTCGGGGCAGATAGCCTCTTTAACTCATATGTTTTGGTCTTGCCCTACTTTGGAAAATTTTTGGAGAGATATTTTTAATATTATTTCTAAGGTATTAAATATAGATATCTCTCCTCACCCTATTACTGCTATCTTTGGACTACCTAAAATTTCTAGTAATCTTTCCCCTTCAGCCCGTAGAATGATTGCATTTCTTACTTTAATGGCGAAAAGATGTATTTTACAACATTGGAAAGAGCTTAATGCTCCAACTACCTTTTTTTGGTTTTCTCAGACGATTTTATGTTTGAATTTGGAGAAAATTAGAAGTAACCTTTGTGATTCTTCATTTAAATTTGAACAGATTTGGGGACCTTTTATTCGATATTTTCATTTAATGTAATATTTACCCTTCTTGTTTTTTTTCCACTGTTTTTAATGGAGGTCGGGATTGAGGACGTGATTTTAAGTTTAACTCTGTTTGGTTTCAAGTTAGCCCATTGCTTTGCTTTGCTTTTAGTTAGTTGCACGGTGGGTTTTTTTTTGGGGGTTTTTTTCTTTTTCTTTTCCATTGATATATATAAAATTTAGTATACTATTATGTTATCTTGGTTTCTTATGTTTAAATTACATTGTTTGTAGTATTTTTTTTGGTATTGATACCTTTTGGAATTTTATTATACTTTAACATTGTATTAATGTTTATATGGCTTACCTTTTTTTATACTTATTCAATAAAAAGATTTAAAAAGAAAGAAAGACAGAGGCATACAAAATGATGAAGTTTATAGATAGGGTAAATGCAAGCAGACTTTTTCCACTGAGATTGGGTGACACTAGAACTAAAGGTCCTGGATTAAGAATGAAAGTAGAAATGTTTAAGAGGAACATAGAGTCATAGAAAAGTACAGCACAGAAACAGGTCAATTGGCCCATCTAGTCCATGCCAAACCATTTAAACTGCCTACTTCCATCAACCTGCACTGGAACCATTGCACTCCGTACCCCTGCTATGTACCTAACCAAACTTCTCTTAAATGTTGAAATTGAGCTTGCATGCACAACTTGTGTTGGCAGCTTGTTCCACACTCTCATGACCCTCTAAATGAAGAAGTTTCTCATGTTCCCCTTAAACCTTTCACCTTTCCCCCTTAACCCATGGCCTCTGGTTGTAGTTCCATCCTATCTCTATGGAAAAAGTCCCTACTTATACTCCTCAATTTTGTATACCTCTGTTAAATCTACTCTCAATCTTCTACATTGCAAGGAATACAGTCCTATCCTATTCAATCTTTCGTTATAACTCAGGTCTTCCAGACCTGGCAACATCCTTGTAAATTTTCTATGTACTCTGTCAAACTTTTTTACATCTTTCCTGTAGGTAGGTGACTAAAACTGCACCCAATTGTCCAAATTAGGTCTCACCAATGTCTTATACAACTTCAACATAACATCCTATCTCCTGTACTCAATACTTTGATTTATGAAGATCATTGTGTCAAAAGCTTTCCTTATCACCCTATCTACCTATGCTGCCACTTCAATGAATTATGAGGACACTCAGTCCTCTTTTATAGTCATTTGGAAATGCATACATGCATTAAGAAATGATACAATATTCCTCCAGAGTGATATCACAGAAAACAGGACAAACCAAAGACTAACACTGACAGAACCACTTAATTATAACATATAGTTACAGCAGTGCAAAGCAATACCATAATTTGATAAAGAACAGACCATGGGCACGGTAAAAAAATGTCTCAAGTCCCGATGACTCCCAAGTCCCCGATAGCAGGCGGCAAAAGGGAGAAACTCCCTGCCATAAACCTCCAAGGCATTGACAACTGCCGATGCCTTGGAAGCAGCCGACCACAGCCGACGCCGAGTCCGTCCATCCGAAAAATTCGAGCCTCCAACCAGCCCCTCCGATACAGCCTCCCGAGCGCCATCCTGTGCCGAGTGCCTTCGACCTAGCCCCAGCCGCCGAAACAAGCAAAGCCAAGGATTAGGGGCCTTCTGCTTTGGAGATTCTGGTTACCACACAGTAGCAGCGGCAGCGAAGTGGGCATTTCAGAGGTTTCTCCAGATATTCCTCCGTACTCTCATGTCTGTTTCCATCAAATCAGAATTGTGTACGGTCCTCTACTTGACAGATTACAGATATCATTCACTGGAGAGGCCGCACGTGCTGTGTCGCGCCGCCATCTTCTCCTCCTCCAAACTTGAATTACAGACCTATATTCCCAGATCCCTTTGTTCTACTGCACTCCTCAGTGCCCTACCGATCACTGTGTAAGACCTACCCTGGTTGGTCCTACTGAAGTACAACACCTCTCACTTGTCTGCATTAAATTCCATCTACCACTCTAAACCCATTTTTCCAAATGGTCTAGGTCTCACTACAAGCCATGATAGCCTTCCTCATAGTCCTCTACACCAGGGGTCCCCAAACTTTTTTGCCCGTGGACCGGTTTAATATTGATGATATTCCTGCAGACCAGCCGACCGGGGAAGTGGGGGCAGTGGATGGTGTTCAAGTTCAACAGTGTGTGACAGGGAATGAGGAAAGGTGCAACTGACTCATATCATTTCATATCGCTAAATCATATTGTTTCCCCGTGGCCCGGTAGCACATCTTTGCGGCCTGATACCGTCCACGGCCTGGTGGTTGGGGACCACTGCTCTACACCCCAGTCTTGGTGTCATCCGCAAATTTGTTGATCCAGTTAACTATGCTATCATTTAGATCATTGATATAGATAACAAACAACAATGGACCCAGCACTGATCCCTGCAGAACTCCACTGGTCACTGGCGTCCAGTCAGAAAGGCAACCATCTACTACCACTTTCTGGCTTCTGCCACAAAGCCAATGTCTCACCCAATTTATTTCCGTATACTGAATACCGAGTGACTGAACCTTCTTGACCAGACTCCCATGCAGGACTTTGCCAAATGTCTTACAAAAGTCCATGTAGACAACATCCACTGCCTTGCCTTCATCAGCTTTCCTGGTAACTTGACAGAACTTCTTCTCAGAGGCTGGAGGGAGTATGGAACGAGTTGCCAGTAGAATTGGTGGAGGTGGGTTCAATTTCAACATTTAAGAGAAACTTAGATAGGTTCATGGATGGGGAGGGGAATGGAGGACTTTGTGCTGGGTGGAGTTCGATGGGACTAAGCTGTATAATAGTTTGGCATGGACTGGATAGGTTGAATGACCCATTTCTGTGCTGTATTGTTCTATGTCTCTATGATCCTAAGACAACAGATCAAGTATTTACACCTCAGAAACTGGAGACCTAATAGAGCTGTCTAAATCATGAGTGGTGTTAATAGGGTGTGAACCACATGTCTTTCTCTCAGGGAAAGGGAACCAAAAACTAGAGGGCACAGGATTGAGGTGAAATGGAAGAGATTTAAAAGCCTCCTGAGGGGCAAATCTTTCACACGGTGAATGATACGTACAGTATTCTCTTCAACATTTACACCTCGGACTTCAACTACTGCACAGATTCTTGTCATCTTCAGAAGTTTTCGGATAACTCTGCCATGATTGGATGCATCAGCAAGGGAGATGAGGCTGAGTACAGGGCTACGGTAGGAAACTTTGTCACATGGTGTGAGCAGAATTATCTGCAGCTTAATGTGAAAAAGACTAAGGAGCTGGTGGTAGACCTGAGGAGAGCTAAGGTACCGGTGACCACTGTTTCCATCCAGGGGGTCAGTGTGGACATGGTGGAGGATTACAAATACCTGGGGATATGAATCGACAATAAACTGGACTGGTCAAAGAACACTGAGGCTGTCTACAAGAAGGGTTAGAGCCGTCTCTATTTCCTGAGGAGACTGAGGTCCTTTAACATCTGCCGAACAGTTGCGTGCTGGAGCAGCAGGCTGAGGGTAGCAGACACCAACAGAATCAACAAACTCATTCATAAGGCCAGTGATGTTGTAGGGATGGAACTGGAGAACTGGACTCTCTGATGGTGGCGTCTGAAAAGAGGATGGTGTCCAAGTTGCATGCCATTTTGGACAATGTCTCCCATCCACTACATAATGTACTGGTTGGGCACAGGAGTACATTCAGCCAGAGACTCATTCCACCGAGATGCAACACAAAGCGTCATAGGAAATCATTCTGCCTGTAGCCATCAAATTTTACAACTCCTTCCTTGGAGGGTCAGACACCCTGAGCCAATAGGCTGGTCCTGGACTTATTTCATAACTTACTGACATAATTTACATATTACTGTTTAACTATTTACGGTTTTATTACTATTTATTATTTATGGTGCAACTGTAACAAAAACCAATTCCCCCGGGATCAATAAACTATGACTATGTGTATATGGAAAAAGATACCGCAGAGAATAAATACAATAGCAGCAGAAATTACTTTTGGATGAATACATGGATAGGTTTAGAGTGTTAAGGGCAAAATATGGGCAGATGGGACTAGTTCAGATAGGCGCTTTGGGCAGTATGAACGAGTTGAGCTGAAATGCCTGTCCCTCTATTTGTCAGAGATAACTATCAACATTGTATTGAATCAGATGCAGTTGTCTTTGTTCCTGAGTGTATAAAAAGCCAATGTTCTGGTGGGTCGTCAAGGACATGTAGTCGAGTGAGGGCAATAACAAATTGGTCTGCAATACTGAAGCTCACTCAGCTGGTTGTGAATTGGCCAAGCCATTGGCATAGCTTCAGAGCAATAAGCTATGATTTTCCAATAATATCTTATTTGCTACAGGTTTATTATTAAATATTCTCAATCTGCTTGCACTGTGCAAATATGTTTTCATTTAAGGTGAAAAATAATAGTGCAAGAGTAAGTCGTACCAGTATGGTTGCTGCTTGGAATGCTACATGCTGCCTGCTTCCCCTTGATAGGCTGCTGATGTCATGTGCAGTATGATTTAAAACTTATGCTGGACATTCAGTCATGCTTTTCTCCTAACAATCATAACTTCATTGTCCTAGACCACATGATGGTGAATGCATTACTTGAGCAATGGCTGGAGATAAGCCCCAGCATGAGGATGATTTTCTTTCTCCTGATTCTTATTCTTTGTTCCTTCTGCTCTTATAATATTTTTCTTGGTATTCTGGGAGAAGACTTCCATAATTACTATCTGACAGATGAAGGCTAGTCTGCTAAGTGCTTTTTTCACCACCCTGTCAACCTGATGCTACTTTCAATGAGACATGCGCTACCATCATATGTTACGTCATACACTGGTCTGACTTTCTAAAATGCATCTCCTCACACTTATCTGTATTGAAATCCATTTACCACTCCATGGCCCATTTCCCTAACTGATGAGATCCCCTGTAATCTATAATAATCTTGTTCATTCTCAACAATACCTCTAGTTTCATGTCATCTGCAATATTATTGATCAAGCCTTGTGCACTTGAATCCAAATCGTTTATTATAAATGACAAATTACAAGGATCCATGAACTGTCCTCAAACCATCCTTAGACTATCAAAGCCTGCAGCAGGATCTGAACCAGCTGGAAAAATGGGCTGAACAATGGCAGATGGAATTTAATGTGGACAAGTGTGAGATGCTGTACTTTGGACAACCAACCAGGATTGGTCTTACACAGTGAGCAGTGGGGCACAGCGGAGTACAGTAGGATAGTGGAATCTAGGAATACAGACCTCTAATTCTTTGACAGTGTTGTCAAAGGTGGATAGGGTCATAAAGAAAGCTTTTGGCACGTTGGCATTTATAGATCAAAGTACTGAGTTCAGGAGTTGGGGTGATATGTCAAAATTGTAGAAGATGTTAGTGAAGCTTCATTTGGAGTATCGTGAATAGTTTTGGCCAGCTACCTACAGGAAAGATGTCAATATGATTGGAAGAGTACAGAGAAAAATTACAAGGATGTACCCGGGACTTCATCTTAGCTGTAAGGAAAGGTTGAATAGGTTAGGACTTTTTTTACCCTGGGGCGGGGTGGGGTGGTGGGATGGGGTGAAGGGAACGATTTGATAGAGGTATAGAGAGTTTGGGTGAGACTGGAGCGAGAGATCATGGGTGAAAGGTGAAAGGTTTAAGGGGAATATGAGCAGAAACATTTTTTTTGCTTGGAAGGTGGAGAGAGTATAGAACAAGGTGCCAGTGGAAGTTGTGGATGTGAGCTCGATTTCAATACTTAAGAGAAACTTCAATAGGTACATAGACATGAGGGGAATGGCAGGCTATGATCTGGGTGCAGGTCAGTGGACAAGTCGGGCATGGACTAGATGGGCTGAAGGGCCTAATTCTGTACTGTTCTGTACTGTACTGTTCTATTATTTGCATATTCTATCACTATCCCAGCAACAATCCCTGTGGCACACCCACAGTCAATTCGGAGAAACAAACTCCAACCACCACACTCTGCTTCTTACCTCTGAGCCAACTTTCAATCCACTTAAAAAGCTCTCCCTGGACTCCACGTGACCTGACCTTGCAGATCAGTCTACCACGTCAGACTTTGCTGGAAGCCTGGCCAAAGTCGAAATAGACAATATCCACTGCCCTCCTCTCATTTACCCTTTTGATGGCGCCATTAAGGGATGACTGTTTGTGTGCAGCTCCAATGGGAATTAGCAAATATACCCATTTAGGAATACTACAATCCAACTGAAATCCACAGTCACAGCCAGGGGTACTTCAGTAAGCAGCATGGTTTTAAGACATTTAAAAAATCTATCGATATTCAAAATTGGTGAACCTTGGACTGCAGACTTGTGTCATGAGTGCAGTTCCCCTTTAAGAGAACCGATGCAGAGATGGCATGCTGGGCTGCAAGTACAATTGAAACAGAGGCTTTAGACCCTGCTCTGGACTATCCTGCCGGTGAATATATAGTCTCTGGAAAATAATTCTGAAGACCAGCTCAAAGATTGCTGTACCAGAGGGACATCACTGACTGCTGTAAATTTCACTTCACGGAAACATGGCTATCACCTAGCATTTGGACACAGCACTGCAGCTCAATGCTTCATGATTCTCTGCAAAGGCAGGAGAGCAGGGTCTTTTAAAGGCAGAGCAGGTGGATTTATGCATCATAGAAACATAGAAACATAGAAAATAGGTGCAGGAGTAGGCCATTCGGCCCTTCGAGCCTGCACCGCCATTTATTATGATCATGGCTGATCATCCAACTCAGAACCCCGCCCCAGCCTTCCCTCCATACCCCCTGACCCCCATAGCCACAAGGACCATATCTAACTCCCTCTTAAACATAGCCAATGAACTGGCCTCAACAGTTTGCTGTGGCAGAGAATTCCACAGATTCACCACTCTGTGTGAAGAGGTTTTTCCTAATCTCGGTCCTAAAAGGCTTCCCCTCTATCCTCAAACTGTGACCCCTCGTTCTGGACTTCCCCAACATCGGGAACAATCTTCCTGCATCTAGCCTGTCCAATCCCTTTAGGATCTTATACGTTTCAATCAGATCCCCCCTCAATCTTCTAAATTCCAACGAGTACAAGCCCAGTTCATCCAGTCTTTCTTCATATGAAAGTCCTGCCATCCCAGGAATCAATCTGGTGAACCTTCTTTGTACTCTCTCTATGACAAAGATGTCTTTCCTTAGATTAGGGGACCAAAACTGCACACAATACTCCAGGTGTGGTCTCACCAAGGCCTAGTACAACTTCAGTAGTACCTCCCTGCTCCTGTACTCGAATCCTCTCGCTATAAATGCCAGCATACCATTCGCATATCATGCTGCACAAATATGATGGTTCTATGCTCACCCATCCTGGAACATCCTTTTCTTTTTAAATCTTTTTATTAATTTTCAAAATTATAAACTCAATAACAAAGTTGATACAAAGAGATTTTAATAATCTTAATCAACATATACAAAAAGGATTTTAAGTAACATAGGTATAATAGACTTCCAAACTCAATGAAATTAGTCAAAGAAAAAAAATATATATATAAACAAAGAAAAATCCCCAAAAGAAAAAGAAAAAACCCATAAAGGAATAGAACAAAACAGGGCTAGACCAATATCTTGAATCAGACACGTTCGGTAATGTCATCAACTCCGCTCCTCTATTCATATAATTTAAGTTTTAAAAAAAAAATCTAGAAAGGTCAGATTACATCATATGAAAATGTTGCATAAAAGGTTTCCAAGTTTCTTCAAATTTAACCGAAGGATCAAAAATATCACTTCCAATTTTTTCTAAATTTAAACTTATAGTTTGAGAAAACCATTGGAATGTAGTAGTAGGATTGATTTCCTTCCAGTTCAACAAAATAGATCTTCTAGCCATTAAAGTAACAAATGCTATCATCCGACAGGCTGAAGAAGACAAAGATCTATGTTCTACCACTGGCAATCCAAAAATTCCCGTAATAGGATGGGGTTTTAAATCAAAACATAGAACTGTTGAAATAATATCAAAAATATCTTTCCAATATTTTTCCAAAAGAGGACAGGACCAAAACATATGAGTTAAAGAAGCCACCCCAGAGTGACATCTATCACAAGTGGGGCTTATATGGGAATAAAAATGAGCTAATTTACCTTTGGACATATGGGCTCTATGTACTACTTTAAATCGTATTAATGTATGTTCAGCACATATAGAAGTACCAACTAATTGAAAAATTTTATCCCATTTCTCTATAAGTAGACAAAGTTGAAGTTCCCTTTCCCATTCATTTTTAATTTTATCAGATATACGTGGCTGTAATTTCATTATTATATCATAAATAATTGCTATTAATCCCTTCTGAAAAGGATTTAAACCTAAAATTTTATCAATAATATCAGTAGGATTTGAAGTCGGAAAGGTAGGCAACGTAATATTTTAAAAATTGCTTATTTCTAAGCATCTAAAAAAATGGGATCTAGGTAAATCAAATTTCTTAGATAACTGCTCAAAATACATAAAATAGTTATCCAGAAATAAGTAACAAAAACATACACCTTTGGTTTTCCATATCAGAAAAGCTTGGTCCATTACAGAGGGTTGAAAAAAATAAATTTGATATAATAGGACTTAATAAAAAATTCATTCAGGCCAAAAAATTTATGAAATTGAAACCGTATTCGCAATGTTTAACTATAGGGTTAAACATTTGTTTATTCAATTTAGATAGTACAAAAGGAAGTGAAGTCCCTAAAATGGAAGCTAAAGAGAACCCTTGTACAGAGTGGCCTTCAAGGTTTACCCAATATGGGCTTGGAGTTATATTCCAATCTTGTGTCCAAAATATTAAATATCAAATATTAATCACCCAATAGTAAAATCTTAGGTTAGGCAATGCCAAACTACCCTCTTTCTTAGATTTCTGAAAGTATTTTTTACTTAATCTGGGATTTTTATTTTGCCATATGCAAGAGGAAATTTTAGAATCAATAGTATCAAAAAGATTTAAGAATAAAAATTTGTATCGTTTGAAATAAATATAAAAATTTAGGTAAAATAATCATTTTAATAGCATTGATTCGGCCAATCAATGATAGAGACAATGGGGACCACTTAGTAATCAGTTGTCTAACCTGATTAATTAATGGTAAAAGGTTGAAATTGAATAGATCCTTGTGTCTCTTAGTAATTTTAACTCCTAGATAAATAAAATAGTCAGTAGTCACTCTAAATGGAGAATTTCTATAAGTGGGAACCTGCATATTTAATGGAAAAAGTTCACTCTTACCTAGGTTAAGTTTATAACCAGAAAAACAACTAAACTGAGCAAGCAAAGTTAATACTGCCAGAATAGATTTTCCTGGGTCAGAAATATATAATAGTAGATCATCTGCATATAGTGATAATTTATGAGTCTCATTTCCATGGGTAATACCAAATATATTAGGGGAGTCATGAGTGACAATAGCGAGCAGTTCCAAAGCAATATCAAATAGTAGTGGACTAAGAGGACAGCCCTGCCTAGTACCACGGAATAGATGAAAAAGAGGGGATCTTTGATTGGTAGTAAATACCGAAGCCAAAGGGGTGAGATATATCAGTTTAATCCAAGATATAAATATTGAACTAAAATTAAATTTCTCAAGGGTGTTAAATAATATGTCCATTCAACTCTGTCAAAAGCTTTTTCAGCATCCAATGAAATAACACATTCTGAAATTTTGGGTGAAGATATAAACAATATTCATTAATCTCCTAATATTAAAAAAAAGTAATGATTTTTAATAAATCCAGTCTGATCAGCCGAAATAATTTGAGGTAATACATTCTCCAATCTCATTGCCAATATCTTAGAAAAAATCTTAGAATCCACATTCAGCAAAGATATAGGCCTATAAGATGCACATTCAGTAGGGTCCTTATCCTTTTTAAGAATTAGGGAAATAGAAGCTTGATAAAAAGATAGTGCTAATTTACCTATAGATACTGCATCCCTAAAAACACTACATAGCCAAGAAGTCAGTGTAGTACAGAAAATTTTTTTTTTAATTCTACCGTAAATCCATCTGGGCCAGGTGCTTTACCTGAGTTAATCGAAAAAATAGTGTTCTTTATTGTCCTCTACTGAAATAGGTACATCTAGTTTTGAACGTTCATTACATGATAATTTTGGAATATTCAATTTGTTAAAAAAATCATTATTATAGTAGAGTCATCAGGAAATTCTGATTGATACAACTAGGTATAAAATTCTTGAAAGGATTTATTAACCTCGTCATGGTCAACTGTCAAAGTGCCATCTTGTTTACAAATCTTAAGAATCTGTGGTTTTACCGAGGCTGATTTCAATTGATTAGCTAAAAGTTTCCCTGTTTTATCACCATGTATATAAAATTGACTCTTAGTTTTGATTAATTGACTTTCAATCAAAGATGATAATAAGAGATTATGTTCCATTTGAAGTTCAACTCTCTGTTTATAAAGTTCCTAATTAGGAGTTATAGAATATTTCTTATCAACTTCTTTAATCTTTTCAACCAGTTTAAGTATTTCATTATTAGTTTGCTTTTTTAATCCAGCAGTATATGAAATAATTTGTTCACGAATATATGCTTTAAGTATCCCATAGTGTCCCACTGGAAATATCCTCTGAAAAATTCATTGTAAAGAAAAAATCTGTTCCTCAATAAACCTAACAAACTCCGAGTCTTGAAGCAAAGTGGTATTAAATCACCATTGTCTAGAATTAGTAAATGTATCCCTTAAGTTAATAAATAATTTCAATGGTGCATGGTCAGACACAGCAATAGAATCATATTCGCAACCAGTAACAAGAAGAATTAATAGAGTCAATAAAAAAAAGTCAATTCTTGAATAGTGCTGATATACATGTGAAAACAATGAGAACTATTTCTCATTCGGATATAAGAATCTCCAAATTTCTGAGATTCCAGAGTCGGTTATAAAAGTTAATAAGGGTAACTGATTTGTTCGGAAGTACTTGATTGGACTTGGATCTATCCATCATAGGATTTAAACAACAATTGAAATCTCCACCCATAATCAACATATAGTCATTTAAGTTAGAAAGAGATGTGAAGAGATTCTTTAAAAAGTCAGGACAGTCAACATTTGGGGCATAAACATTAAGTACAACTTTTTGTTAAATAGCAATCCAGTAATTAACAAAAACCTGCCATTGGGATCTGAAATCCTCTCAATGCAGAAATGAAATTGACAGATCTATAAAAATAGAAACACCTTTTTACTTTAGCCTGTGAGTTTCAGTGGTGCTGTTCATTCTTCCAGAATCTAAAAAAAATGCTGATTATCCTCTTTCTGAACATGAGTTTCTTGTACAAAAATAATGTGCATTCATCCTATGGAATACTTTTACAATTTTCTTCCACTTAATTGGGTGGTTTAAGCCATTTGTATTCCAAGAAACCAAATTAATAATCTTATCCATTGTAATGAGCTCGAGCATAAGGTATATAACGGGTTAACCAGAGTGCAGACTCATGACCCCTGAAGAGGAAAAAAGGTCCAAAGAGGAACCAGAAGTTACGACATTTCAGACATTTTGGTAGTTTCAGGTCAGCACGTTCAAAAAGCAAGAATGAATTAAAAATAAGAATACCACTCTTCTCCCACAAAAACCCATAAGAAAAGCCAGAAAGTGGCCAATGTTAAATCTAAAGCTAATCCTAACCCCATCTTTCCAGAAGGCAACCTAAAAGAAATATGTTTATCAAAAGAAATACCACCCATATTCAAAAAAAGTTTAAAAAAATAGCTATAATGGTAAGAAAAAGCTTACAACAATTATAAGCATTGAATAGTTCTGTCCCTATGGGGTGCTGGAAACAGACCCAAATGCAAGACACAGACACTGAAGTACAAGGAACAGGACTTGACTAGAATAGGGAGGTGACAGGATTCAGGTCCAGAATCTGGGTCTTGCCTTGGGCTCGGACCCTGGAACAAGGCAAGGACATGACATGGCTTCAGGACAGGACGTGGCCGGGGTCTAGAAGCCTAAGCTTGGAGACAAGACAGGGCTCAGACTCCGAGCTCGAGACTGGACAAGGACCCAGAACCTGAGTCTTGCCTCGGGCTCAGACCCCTGAAACAGGCAAGGACATGACATGGCTTAAGGCTTGGTGTCTTGGGTCTTGAGCTTGGCTTGAGGCATGACGACTTGAGGCTGCGGGATCGTCGGGGCTGGGGCTCTTGGAGCTTGGCTGTGGGGTCCTTGAGACGGGGGTTCTTGGAGCTTGCTGCATCTTGAAACGCAGAGGCTGATAACGCAGAGGCTGGAGCTGAGAGACAGACTGGGAACTGAACAATAACATAGAGCCAAGACTTATCCTTCGACAAGCCAGGACTCATCTTTAACACCACACTAACATGAGACAGGACAGAACATAGACATAGAGCTGGGACTTATCCTACAACAAGCCGGGACTCAACTTCATCTCTGCACCAAGGTGGGACAGGTCCACCTGTTGGGTAACAGCAGCATGGCCAGACTTACCCAACAGAGGCAAAGACAAGACATGTCCCCCCGCAGGGCAACGGCAAAACAACCTGACTTACTCCACAGAGGCAAGGACAAGACAACACAAGATATGACCCCCTGAAGGGCAACAGCAGAACAGCCTGACTTACCCTCACAGAGGCGAGGACAAGAAGAGACAAACACCAAAGAACAACAGACAGTTCCATCTCTGCTCCAGGGTAGCTCCAAGTCTCAGTTCAGCCAGCACCCTCAGCTGGCTACAGAAACAGCCAGATCCCTCCCTAGCTCGGGGTGGATGACAGCCACTCAGCAGGCCCAGGAAACAACCAAATCCATACCACAAACTCCAACAAGTGGCAACAAGGCTCCATGAAGCAGTGGTCCTCCAACCAGGTCTAGAGATCACAAATGGTTTCACTAGCTTTCCATCAGCAGATTGCTCTAAGGGGGACAGACAAGACAAACAAGCAGCCCACATGCAATCCCAAGGCTACTTATATTGCAAGCCCAAAGATGAGAATCAGGTGCCTATGATTAACTCAAACAAGGGACAGCTGGAAGACCCAGAGTCCTGAGTCCACGGACCGGACCGTGAACCGGAATGCGGACTTCACAGACTAGACCATGACAAGTTCCTTCTTGCTCATATTTCAAAGAACATCAAATGTTAGATCATATTACTATATTAATTTTTCATATATAAATGGTCGGAAGTGACATTAGAGACAGAAAGGATTCTGGGGAGAAGAAGAAAACAATCCATCATTTTAAAATATAATACTCTAGTAACATTTCAGAAAGAAAACAAGCATTAAAATTGTAAATAAATAACTTTCAAAAAGTATTAAAAGTAAGATATACAAGATCACTAACAGAAAAGCATAATATCATTTAACAGTATAAAGCGAACCTACACTGCAAGATCAAGGGAAAAAAAACCCTCGAACTATACAAGTCAAAGCCGAGAGAGAAAACAAAACGATACATTAATTAATCCTCTGCAGAGGGAGGCAGATCATCGAGAAAACTTTGGGCTTTTTAAACAGGCTACGCGAGTTGTCCCGCATAACCACTCTCAGATGGGCTGGAAACAGTAACGCTATTTTATAGCCCCGACGATGAAGTTCTGCTATCTGTGGTTTAAAAGCCATTCGTTTTTTCAGTACATCTTGGCTGTAGTCTTCAACAATCCTGAACTTGAATTCACGAAATTAGATCATACCTTTCTTCCGAGCAGCTCGAATAACTCGTTCCTTATCATGGACATAATGAAACCGAATGATGATTGGTCTTGGTCTGGCCACATTCTCCAGATTAAAACGAAAAGAACAATGTGCATGATCTAATAGTGGGGGCTCCTCCAATATATCAGAGCCAAACACATCCATTAGCAATTTAGAAAAATATTTTGTAGGATCTCCCGTCTCAACATCTTCTGGAAAACCGATTATTCGCAAATTCTGTCGTCGGGAGCGATTTTCAAGATCAATAGTCTTGGCTTGATAATGTTCCAATTGCTGACTTACTGAAGTTAAACTTCTTTCAAGAGCTTCAATTTTACTATCACTTTTGCGGCCATCATTATCTAGTTCTGAGATTCTGACTTCTTGTTGATCGATTTCACGTCTGAATACTCTTGAATCTTCTTGCGTCGACTTCAACACTTCTTCAATTGTGGTGAGTCTTCGATTAACTGGATCATCTAGAAGTTTCTTCATTAGTTCCATAGTTATCGGAGCTTCCTTCGATGTTCCAGGATCACCATTTTTTCTTCCGTTCCCACCAGGACCTTTCCCTTCTTTAACTTCTCGTGCCCAGGTAATCATTTTCAGTAAGTAAAAATCGTAGGTCAATGATATAAATGTAATATAAATCGTTTATGGAGCGACTCCAAAATACACCTCACTCCATGGGTCCCCTTCCGGAAAGTCCAGCCTGGAACATCCAGCAGTCAGTGTCAGACTTTTATCTACTGAAGGAGTTTTCCACCATTATCCTGGTAGCAGTGTGCATTCCACCTCAGGCTAATATCAGGCAGACATTGGAGGAACTGAGCATGAAACTGTGCATCCTATCATTGCAGGAGATTTCAACCAGGCCAGCCTGAACAACTACCATCAACATATCAGCGGTGGAACCAGAGGAGACAACACACTTGACAGTGCCATTCCATGACCACAGTTTGGAAAGTCCAATCTTAGAGGCAGATACTAAAGACTGCAGCACCAATGGTGAGGACCAAGAATGTATGGTCAATCAATGCGAAGGAGCACTTACAGGATTTCTTTGGGTTGGTGGATTGGACAATATTCAGGTGTTCATCTTCGAGAGTGAATGAGTATGCCACAATTGTCACTGACTTCATTAAGACCTCTGTGGATGAGGGTGTGCCTTTGAGAACATATCAAACATACCTAAATCAAAACTGTGAATGAGCGGGGAGATTTATACTCTGTGAAGACTAGAACTGTTGTGACCCAGAACTATACAAGAAATCCAGATACGACCCAGAGAAGGCTATTTTAAGAGCGAAGGAACAATTCCAACTGAAGTTAGAATCCAAACCAGTTGCACGTCACCTCTGGCAGGGTTTGCAGGCTAATACTTCCTTCAAGGTAAAACCTAACATCATGAATGACTGTTATGCTTCACTCCCAGAAAAGCTCAATTTCTCTTATGCTCACTTTGAAAGGGAGAATAAAACTACATCTGTGTGAGTTCCTGTGGCACTCAGTGACCCTGTGATCTCTGTCTCGTAGGCCAGTGTCAGAACATCTTTCAAGAGGTTGAACGCTCGCAAGGCATCAGGGCCTGATGATGTACCTGGTAGGGCTCTGAAAATCAGTGCTAACCACCAGGCAGGATAGTTCAGGGACATCGGACATCTTCAATCTCTCATTGCTGCATTAGGAGGTTCCCACTTGCTTTAAAAGGGCAACAAGCATACCAGTGCCCAAGAAGAGCAAGGTGAGCTTGTCACAGCCACGGATTCAGCAGTGCAGTAGATATGGCAATTGCGCTTGTGAAGTTGCACATGTCAGGTAATTATTATTTAATCGTGATAGTAATTAACTACACTCTTGTCATCGTAGTGCTTGTTGAGACTTGGACAGAGCATAACAAATCTCCACTGCTGTTTTGCATTTGACCTTCCCTGAGACCTTGAACTTTCTAAATCAACTGACTCTGAAGACTAGCTGTATTCGTTTAATGTTTAGATATTCTTTTCGGCCATGCTGTAAGCTTCGTTTCCCTTTTGAGAGTTTTAGTTAATGGCCCTGTTTGGCCTAGCATTTATTGTTTTATTTTCCCTTTTTTGAATTAAAGTCTGTGAACTATCGACCTGCTTCAGTGTCTCTCAATCCACACTTAAGCCATATCCGAACCCTGGTGACAGAGTGTCTCAACAACTATTGCCCAATTGCACTCACATCTACTCACATCTGCTTTGAGAGGTTGGTCATGGCTGGAATCAATTTCTGCTTAAACAAGGACCTTAACACACTGCAATTTGCCTGTTGCCACAATAGATCTGCAGCAGATGCAATCTCATTAGCTCTCCACTTGGCCTTGGGTCAACTGGACAATAGCAATATCTACATCAGGCTGAGAATTCAGCAGAATCATACCCTCAGTTCTAATCCACAAGCTCCAAAACCTGGGTTCTGTGCTTCCCTCTGCAACTGGATCCTTGACTTCCTCACCGGGAGACCACAGTCCGTGTGGATCAGAAATAACATCTCTTCCTCACTGACAATCGGCACAGGTGTACCTAAAAATGTGTGCATAGCCCACTGCTCTACTTTTTCTACGCCCATGACTGTGTGGCTAGGCACAGCTCAAACACCGTCCATAAATTTGCTGATTTATTGTTGTCAGAATTTCAGATGCCGACAAGAAGGCATACAGGAGTGAGAAATATCAGCTGGTTGAGCGATGTTGCAATAACGACCTTGCCCTCAATGTGAAGACCAAGGAATTGATTGTGGACTTCAGGAAGGGGCAATCAAGAGAGCACACACCAGTCCTCAAGGGCTCAGAAGTGGAAGGAGCGAGCAGTTTCAAGTTCCTGAGTGCAAACATCTCTGAAGATCTGTCCTGGGCCCAACATATTGATGCAATTACAAAGAAGGCACTAACCTGGCTATACTTCATTAGAAGTTTGAGGAGAATTAGTATATCACCCAACACTGTATGTACAATGTATCGCATTGTACAACTACTGCAAAACAACAAATTTCACAACATATGCCAGCAATATGAAACTTGATTCTGGTTACCTCTTCAAACACTCTAAGAGGTTCTTCAAGCATAACTTTCCACAGATGATGGCATGAGACTCAGAATCAGGTTTATTATCAGCGGTATGTGACGTGAAATTTGTTAATTTAGCAGCAGCAGTTCAATGCAATACGTAATCTAGCAGAGAGAAAAATAATAATAATAACAAATAAACAAGTCAATTATGTATACTGAATAGATTTTTAAAAATGTGCAAAAACAGAAATACTGCATATTAAAAAAAGTGAGGTAGTGTCCAAAGCTTCAATGTCCATTTAGGAATCGGATGGCAGAGGGGAAGAAGCTGTTCCTGAATCGCTGAGAGTGTGCCTTCAGGCTTCTGTATCTCCTACCTGATGGTAACAGTGAGAAAAGGGCATGCCCTGGGTGCTGGAGGTCCTTAATAATGGATGCTGCCTTTCTGAGATACCACTCCCTGAAGATGTCCTGGGTACTTTGTAGGCTAGTACGCAAGATGCAGCTGACTAGCTTTACAACCTTCTGCAGCTTCTTTTGGTCCTGTTCAGTAACCCCTCCACACCATGTATAGAAAGGGATGGCACTACATTGATCATGATCAGCCGTAAGTGGAATGAAATTCTGCTGCTTCAGTAGTTCTACCCTCTCAAGTATTTTGAGTTGGTCAATGGCTAAATAACAACATCAACTGGAATCTCCCAAGGGACTTATCCTTGCTAGGTAACTATGGATTTTAAAAACACAAACACGAGGAAATCTGCAGATGCTGGAAATTCAAGCAACACACATAAAATTTGCTGGTGAACACAGCAGGTCAGGCAGCATCTATAGGAAGAGGTACAGTTGACGTTTCGGGCTGAGAGCCTTCGTCAGGACTAAGTAAAAGAAGAGATAGTAAGAGATTTGAAAGTGGGAGGGGGAAGGGGAGATCCGAAATGATAGGAGAAGACAGAAGGTGGAGGGATGGAGCCAAGAGCTGGAAAGTTGATTGGCAAAAAGGGATACAGAGTTGGAGTAGGGAGAGGATCATGGGATGGGAGGCCTAGGGAGAGAGAAAGGGGGAGGGAAGCCCAAAGGATGGGCAAGGAGTTATAGTGAGAGGGACAGAGGAAGAAAAAAGACAGAGAGAAAAATAAATAAATAAATAAATAGAGGGTGGGGTACGAAGGGGAGGTGGGGCATTAACGGAAGTTAGAGATGTCAATATTCATGCCATCAGGTTGGAGGCTACCCAGACGGAATATAAGGTGTTGTTCCTCCAACCTGAGTGTGGCTTCATCTTGACAGTAGAGGAGGCCGTGGATAGACATATCAGAATGCGAATGGGACGTGGAATTAAAATGTGTGGCCACTGGGAGATCCTGCTTTCTCTGGCAGACACAGCATAGGTGTTCAGCGAAACGGTCTCCCAGTCTGCGTCGGGTCTCGCCAATATATAGCAGGCCGCGTCGAGAGCACCGGACGCAGTATATCACCCCAACTGACTTACAGGTGAAGTGTCGCCTCACCTGGAAGGACTGTCTGGGGCCCTGAATGGTAGTGAGGTAGGAAGTGTAAAGGCATGTGTAGCATTTGTTCCGCTTACAAGGCTAAGTGCCAGGAGGGAGATCGGTGGGAAGGGATGGGGGGGGATGAATGGACAAGGGAGTCGCATAGGGAGTGATCCCTGCGGAAAGCAGAGAGAGTGGGGGAGGGAAAGATGTGCATAATGGTGGGATCCCGTTGGCGGAAGTTATGCAGAATTATATGTTAGATCCGAAGGCTGGTGGGGTGGTAGGTGAGGACAAGGGGAACCCTATTCCTAGTGGAGTGGCAGGAGGATGGGGTGAGATCGGATGTGTGTGAAATGAGAGAGATGCGTTTGAGAGTAGATTTGATTGTGGAGGAAGGGAAGCCCCTTTCTTTAAAACTGGAGGAATTCTTCTTTGTCCTGGAATGAAAAGCCTCATCCTGAGAGCAGATGAGGCGGAGACGGAGGAATTGCAAGAAGGGGATGGCATTTTTGCAAGAGACAGGGTGAGAAGAGGAATCGTCCAGATAGCTGTGAGAGTCAGTAGGCTTATTAGATTATGAGATTCAAGCAACACACATCAAAGTTGCTGGTGAATGCAGCAGGCCAGACAGCATCTCTAGGAAGAGGTACAGTTGACGTTTCAGGCCGAGACCCTTCGTCAGGACTAACTGAAGGAAGAGTTAGTAAGAGATTTGAAAGTGGGAGGGGGAGGGGGAGATAGCGAGTCTGAGTCAAAATGTGGTCGAAAAGTTGAAGAGCCGAAGAAATTACAGATGGGGAGCAGTGAGAGATGGTTTCACTGAACTCCCATCAAAGAGAGGATGATGATTATCAGATTATTAGATTATGAGGACACGCAGTCCTCTTTTATTGTCATTTAGTAATGCATGCATTAAGAATTGATAGAATATTCCTCTGGTGTGATATCACAAAAACACAGGACAGACCAAGACTAAGAAACTAACAAAAACCACATAATTATAACATATAGTTACAACAGTGCAACAATACCATAACTTGATAAAGAACAGTCCATGGCACAATAAAAAAGTTCAAAGTTTCTCGAAAGTCCCACATCTCACGCAGACGGGAGAAGGATGAAAACTCTCCCTGCCATGCCCGACCACAGTCTGAGTCTGAGTCATCCGAAAACTTCGAGCTCTGATCAGCCATCCAACACCGAGTACTGAGCAGCATCTCTATCCGAACACTTCGACCTCAGCCTCGGTCGCCAGCAGCAGGCAAAGCCAGGGATTTTGGGATCAACCCTTTGGAGGTTCTCGATCGCACAGTAACAACAGCAGCGAACCAGGCATTTCAGAAATTTCTCCAGATGTTCCTCTGCTTCCCACGTCTGTCTTCATCAAATCAAATTTGTCCATGGCCCTTATTTAACAAATACGATATCACTTCACCGGAGAGCTGCACGCGCTGCATCGCACTGCCATCTTCTCCTCCCGCCTATAGTAGACTTATAGTAGCTATCAGCAGATAAGCTGTCTCCAGAGATGGAGACTGAAAGATCAAGAAAGGAGAAGGAGGTGTCGGAAATGGACCATGTAAATTTGAGGGCAGAGTGAAAGTTGGAGGCAAAGTTAATGAAGTCAATGAGCTCAGCATGCGTGCAGGAAGCAGCGCCAATGCAGTCGTCGATGTAGTGAAGGAAAAGTGGGGGACAGATAGCAGTATAGGCTTGGAACATGGATTGTTCCACAATGCCAACAAAAAGGCAGGCATAGCTGGGACCCATAGGGGTGCCCATAGCTACACCTTTAGTTTGGAGGAAGTGGGAGGAGCCAAAGGAGAAATGATTAAGAGTAAGGACTAATTCCGCTAGATGGAGCATAGTGGTGGTAGAGGGAAGCTGGTTCGGTCTGAAATCCAAAAAGAAGAGGAGAGCTTTGAGAACTTCCTGGTGGGGGATGGAGGTATATAGGGACTGGACGTCCGTCCATAGTGAAAATAAAGCGGTGGGGGCCAGGGAACTTAAACTCATTGAAAAAATTCAGAGCGTGAGAAGTGTCACGAACGTAGGTGGGAAGGGATTGAACAAGGGAGGATAAAACAATGTCGAGGTATGCAGAATTGAGTTTGGTGGGGCAGGAGCAAGCTGAGACAATGGGTCTACCTGGACAGGCAGGTTTGTGGATCTTGGGTAGGAGGTAGAAACGGGAAGTGCGAGGTGTGGGAACTATAAGGTTGGTAGCAGTGGATGGGAGATCCCCTGAGCGGATAAAGTCGGTGATGGTATGGGAGACAATGGCCTGGTGCTCCTTAGTGGGATCATGATCGAGGGGTAATTAAGAGGAGATATCCATGAGTTGTCATTGTGCCTCGGCAAGTAGAGGTCAGTATGCCAGACTACAACAGCACCCCCCTTATCAGCGGGTTTTATAGTGAGGTTAGGATTAGTGTGGAGGGAGTGGAGAGCAGACCGTTCGGAAGGCGTGATGTTGGAATGGGAACAAAGTGTGGTGAAGTTGAGACGGTTGATGTCCCATCGCACCTTTTCACGCACATCTGCTCTCACCCCATCCTCCCGCCACCCCACTAGGAATAGGGTTCCCCTTGTCCTCACCTACCACCCCACCAGCCTCTGAGTCCAACATATAATTCTCCGTAACTTCCACCACCTCCAACGGGATCCCACCACTAAGCACATCTTTCCCTCCCCCCCTCTCTTTGTTTTCCGCAGGGATCGCTCCCTATGTGACTCCCTTGTACATTCGTCCCCCCATCCCTTCCCACCGAATTCCCTCCCGACACTTATCCTTGTAAGCAGAACAAGTGTTATACATGCCCTTACACTTCCTCCCTCACCACCATTCAGGGCCCCAGACAGTCCTTCCAGGTGAGGCGACACTTCACCTGTGAATCGCCTGGGGTGATATACTGCGTCCGGTGCTCCCGATGCAGCCTTCTATATATTAGTGAGCCCTGATGCAGGCTGGGAGACCATTTCGCTGAACACCTATGCTCTGTCTGCCAGATAGAGCAGGATCTCCCAGTGGCCACACATTTTAATTCCACGTCTCTCTCTCTTTTTTTTCCCCTCTGTCCATCTCACAATAACTCCTTGCCTGCTCTCCATCTTCCTCTGGGCTCCCCTCCCCCTTTCTTTCTCCCTAGGCCTCCCGTCCCATGATCCTCTCCCTTCTCCAGCTTCGTATCCCTTTTGCCAATCAACTTTCCAGCTCTTAGCTCCATCCCTCCTCCTCCTGTCTTCTCCTATCATTTCGGATCTCCCCCTCCTCCCCCGCCCCCACTTTCAAATCTCTTACTATCTCTTCTTTCATTTAGTCCTGAAGAAGAGTCTCTGCCTGAAACGTCGACTGTACCTCTTCCTCTTGATGCTGCCTGGCCTGCTGCGTTCACCAGCATTTTTTATGTGTGTAACTATGGATTTTGTTGGTTTTGAAATGTTACGCCCTCTACCTATCTCCCTAAATAGTGATGATAAGTGACTATTAAAAATGAGAAGCAATCCAAGACCTTGGCCAATGTTTATACCCATGGGATAGAAATGGTCCAAGGGAAGTATTTTATGCAGATATTGTAGGTGTTACAGCAAGGTGCCATTCATGAAGAAATATGGAGTGTATGGAACAAATAAATGTTAAGTGTTCTGGAAATGTAAAATGTTAAATGTATCAATGTTCTGGAATCCTGAATGGTAAGGTAGTATTCAGGACAGGTGGTTCAGAGACTGACAGACGGGAATTTTCTGTGTTATGTGATCTTTTCTGGTTGATTATTGGTCTATCACGTCAGAGTTAAAGAATATATTATGGAAAGGGTTACTTGGTTTATAGTGAGGACTCTTTTACAAATAGAGCAGCCAATGTCTGCCTCCTCAATTGAGATATAGGTATGGCTGTGAATTCTGAATTGGGACATATGTCAAGGAGACATCTTCTACTTCATTGTCCTGCTCCTGCAATTACTTGGTCTCTGCTTCACATCCATCAGGCTCCAGATCTCCTTCCCATTCTACCTCTGACACCATCTTTTGCAAGATTGTGCAGAGTGCTCCACACTATGCTATTCCATGCTTGTATGGAATTTTCTGTAAGGCTCTCTGAACTAATGTAGCAACACAATCGACTTTTCAGGAAATGCACAGTGCTTTCCATTTTGCTTCATGTAGCCTTCGAACTGCCCTCAGGTGGTTTAAATCCTTGTCTACGCTGATGCATAAGTTCTCAGGGAAGCAAACAACAGCATGTTTCCCCCTGGATCCTTAGTTTGAGCCAGTGAAAATGAACTTGAGGAAATTTTTATTGTCAATCACAACAAGATTGAAGAAATCTTTCCTGCATTA
The DNA here is from genome assembly GCF_963921235.1 of Mobula hypostoma. Taxonomy (NCBI): domain Eukaryota; kingdom Metazoa; phylum Chordata; class Chondrichthyes; order Myliobatiformes; family Myliobatidae; genus Mobula; species Mobula hypostoma. Next base: position 98,452,009 of record NC_086103.1, on the reverse strand, counting down.
AAAAAATCTGCAAGACTTTGTAACCGAGTGCATGCAATCAATGGCTGCAAAATCCAGCAATGATGAGATTCCAGTTCCTCCAGTTATCACTGAGGTTGAAGGAAATAAAAACACTTCCCGGTGAAATGGTGTCTGGTAATCTCTAATGCAGTGATAAGCATCAAATTGGAGGATGTAGCATGGATCTGCAGAGTGTGGATGGAAAGATGCAGCTGGACAAATTGACAGTCAACATGACCTTGATCTACACAGTCTGATGAGGTTCCTTGGTGAGGATGGTTTGGACACAAGCATTGGAATATCCAAGGCTGGAATGGAGACACGGTATAAAGCTGGAATGGGAAATGAGCAAAAGCAAAATGCTTGATGATATCTCTAGTTCGGCTTACGATTGAGCATCGAACCTCAGTTCAGGGTGAACTGGGTGGCTTTGGGGTTGATGGTGGTGAGGCTAAAGGACTGGTATTCACAGGTTTCAATTTGGAAATACGGAAAGTGGGATTGACCCTGAGGTTCTTGGGGAGCTGCAAGGTGCAAGCCTCTAGGTTTATTTCTTTGAGACCCTTGAAGGGTCCAGTGAAATTGGGCGCCAAGTTCCTAGACTCCACCCAGAGAGGAAAATCCTGAGTCAACAGCCAGACCCGTTGCCTAGGCTGCAAAACTGATCCCTGTCTTCTCTTATGCTTAGCCTTTACTTCAGTCTTCTGAGTAGACACTAACAAAATCTCTCTTGCACTGGTCTATTACTTCTTGTAGCATCAGACGGGATCTTTGGCTGCAGGAACCTCAACCTTGGCCTCCCGCTCAGGGAAGAGTGGTGGAGAACACCTAAAATGGCATTCAGAAGGGGACATCTCCTGCGCTAAATGCTGTAAAGTGGTGTGGGCGACCTCTGACCACATCAAATGGTTTCTCCACTCGCCCGGTATTTCAGAGGCCAGGCATCTTAGGGAACGTTGCATATCTTGGTTCACCCGTTCTGTCTGGCCATTGGACTGTGGGTGAAACCCAGAGGGAAAACTCGCTGTTGCCCCAATAGCTTGAAAAGTGCTTTCCAGAAATGGGGTGAGAAAACCATGGATTTTGAAGAACTGGTCCAGGACAATTTCAGCTGTCTCCACCACAGATGGTAAATTGTCCAAGGCAATGATTCTTCAGGCTTTTGAAATCAATTGACAATTGCCATGATGACAGTTCCCCTCCCCGCCCCCCACCAAAGCACCGCCCCCACTCCCTGGAATGGAGAAGACATGTGAAGAAGTCCATGGAGATACGCTCCCATGGTCTGTCCGGAACAAGAGGAGCCCCCGAGGTTGGGTACAGGACTCCTTGTACCAGGCACACATCTCGCATGCCTGCACATATAGTTGAACCTCTTTTGTCATTCCAGGCTATCAATACCTGCTCTCGATATGAGACCATAAGTCCATATGACATAGGAGCAGAATTAGGCCATCTAGCCTATCGAGTCTGCTCTGCCATTCAGTCATGGCTGATCCTTTTTTTCATCTCCTCCTCAACCCCAGTTCCTGGCCTTCTCCCCATAACCTTTGATGCCACGTCCAATCAAGAACCTATCATTCTCTGCCTTAAATACACCCATCAACCTGGCCTCCACAGCTGCATATGGCAACAAATTCCACAAATTCATCACCCTTTGGCTAAAAAAAATTCTCTGCATCTTAATTTTGAAAGAGTGCCCTTCTATTCTGATGATGTGCCCTCTTGTCCTAGACTCTCCCACCATGGGAAACATCCTGACCATATCTACTCTGTCTAGGCCTTTCAGCATTCAAAAGGTTTCAATGAGATCCCCCCTCATCCTTCTAAATTCCAGTGAGTACAGACCCAGAGCCATCAAACGTTCCTCGTACGATAACCTTTTCATTCCTGGAATCACCCTTGTGAACCTCCTCTAGATCCTCTCCAGTGCCAGCACATCTTTTCTAAGATGAGGAGCCCAAAACTGTTCACAATACTCAAGGTGAGGCCTCAGCAGTGCCTTATAAAGCCTCAGCGTCACATCCTTGCTCTTGTATTCTAGACCTCTTGAAATGAATGCTAATGTGCCATTTTCTTCCTCACCACCAACTCACCCTGCAAGTTAACCTTCAGGTTGTTCTGCACAAGGACTCCGAAGTCCCTTTGTGTCTCAGATTCCTGGATTTTCTCCCCATTTAGAAAATAGTCTGTATGTTTATTTCTACTATCAAAGTGCATGACCATGCATTTTCCAACATTGTATTTAATTTGCCACTTCCTTGCCCATTCTCCTAATCTATCTAAGTCATTGTGCATCCTTTCTGTTTCCTCAACACTACTTGCCCCTCCACCAATCTTCATATCATCTGCAAACTTAGCTACAAAGCCATCTATTCCATAATCTAAATCATTTATATAGAGTGTACAAAGAAGTGGTCCCAACACCGACCTCTGTGGAACACCACTAGTCACTGGCAGCCAACTAGAAAAGGATCTTTTTATTCCCCTTCACTGCCTCCTACCAATCACACAATGCTCTAACCATATTAGTAATGTTCCTGTAATACCATGGGCTCTTAACTTGGTAAGCAGCCTCATGCATGGTACCTTGTCAAAGGCCTTCTGAAAGTCTAAATATACAACATCTGCTACATCCTCTTTATCTATCTTACTTGTAATCTCCTCAAAAAATTCCAACAGGTTCATCAGGCAGGATTTTCCCTGAAGGAAACCATGCTGACTTTGTATTATCTTGTCCTGTGTCACCATGTACTCCATCACCTCATTCTTAACAGTTGACTCCGACATCTTCCCAAACACTGAGGTCAAGCTATAATTTCCTTTCTGCTGCCTTCTTCCTTTCTTAAAGGGTGGAGTAACATTTGCAATTTTCCAATCCTCTGGTACCATGCCAGAGTCCAATGATTTCTGAAAGATCATTTTTAATGCCACCACAATCTCTAATGCTACCTCTTTCAAAACCCTAGTGTGCAGTCAATCTGGTCTGGGTGACCTTCATACCTTTAGGCCTTTCAGATTTTTGAGCACCTTCTCTCTTGTAACAGTAACTGCACCCACTTCTCTTCCTTCACACACTACAACATCAGGCATACTGCTAGTGTCTTCCACTGTGAAGACTGACTCAAAATACTCATTTAATTCAGCAGCTAACTCAATGTCCCCCATTATTATTTCTCCTGCCTCATTTTCCAGCGGTCCTATATCCACTATCAATTCTCTTTTATTTTTAACATACTTGAAGAAACTTTTACTATCCACTTTGATATTATTTGCCAGCTTGCTTTCATATTTCCTTTTCCTTTCTGATGATTTTTTTAGTTGCTCTCCGTAGTTTTTTTAGAAACTTCCCTATCCTCTTCCCACTAATTTTAGCTTTGTTGTATGCCCTTACTTTTGCTTTTACAATAGCTTTTACTTCTCTTGTCAGTCGCAGTTGTACTATTTTACCATTTGAGTATTTCTTCATTTTCGGAATACACATGTCCTGAACCTTCCTTATTTTTCCCAGAAATGCACACCATTGCTGTTCTGCTGACATCCCTGCCAGCAGCTCCTTCCAACTTACTTTGGCCAATTCCGCTCATACAACTGTAATTTCCCTTACTCCACTGAAGTACTGCTACATCAGACTTTACTTTCTCCCTATCAAATTTCAAGTTGAACACAATCATATTGTGATAACTGGTTCCTAAGGGTTCTTTTACCTTAAGCTCGCTAATCACCTCCAGTTCATTACACAACACCCAATTCAGCATAGCTAATCCCCTAGTAGGCTCAACGACGAACTGCTCTAAAAAGCTATCTCTTAGGCGTTCAAAAATCTCACTCTCTTGAGATCTGTTATCAACTTGATTTTCCCAATCGACCTGCATGTTAAAATCTCCCATAACTATCATAACATTGTCCTCTTGACTTGCCTTTTCTATTTCCTGTAGTAACCTGTGGTCCACCTCCCAGCCACTGTTGGGAGGCCTGCATATAACTGCCAACAACTTCCTTTTACCCTTGCAGTTTCTTAACTCAGCCCTCAAGGATTCAACATTATCTGATCCTATGTCATACCTTTCTACTGATTTGATGCCATTCTTTACCAATAGAGCCACACCAGCCCCTCTGCCCACTACCTACAGCTGATCCCCCTCTGCCAATCTTGAGGGTCTGGGCAATCACTGGGTAGTGGCCATTCTTGATGAATATCCCCACTGGGATACCTCTGACCCGACGGAACTTGGAGCAAACAGTCAACTCGGGGGATTGTCCTTAGGAGTCTCCTTGTGCCTGGGCTTGGTGAACAAGCTCATCGGTTCTCCAACGAATTGGTGTGATCACCTTCACTTGGGGAAAAATGGTGGTATGCAGCTCCTCTTCTTCAGCTTCTTAGAACTGTAGAGACATGGTTTTCAATTCTTGACCTCTGGTTGATAGATCAGGACAAAGTTCAGATGGTGAAGGAAAGAGACCACCTGGCCTGCCTGTAGATCAATCTCTTGGACTCCTGAATATAAGCCAGGTCCTTGTGGTCTGTCCAGACAATAAAAGGGTTCTTTCCACCCCCCTCCCCTGCCCATCAAGTTAGTGACACTTTCCTGCAATGCCAGCTTAATTGCTATTAGTTCGCGATTCTTAATGTCGTAGTTTCTCTTTGCCGGGGATAGCTACTCGGAGAAGAATGCACACAGGTGCAGGTTACTGTCCAAAGGTGATACTCCCAGCCCAATGTCTGAGGTGTCCACCTCCTCGATGAAGGGAATGTCCAGGTTAGGTGAAACCAAGATGGGAACTGATGTGAACTGCTGTTTAAGCTCTGCAAAAGCAGCCTCCACTTTGGTAGTCCAGACAAAGAGGCCCATGGATCCCTTACAGCAGTCAGTGGAGTTGCCACCAAACTGAAGTTCCTGACGAACTTCTGGTAGAAGTTAGTAAACCACAAGAATCGTTGGACTTGTTTGGTACTGGGTGGTTGTGGCCAATCTCTGACTGCCTTGGTCTTCGTAGGGTCCATCTTGAGATTGGCGTTGGAGATAATGAAACCCAAAATTTAAATGGTCGTCGCATGAAATTCAGGATTACTCCAACTTGCCATAAAGTAGATGGTCCAGAAGACTCTTTAAAATGTCCCTGATATGAGCAACATGCTCTTCCTTGGACTTTGAGAAGATTAGAATATCATCCAAGTAGACAAAGGCATATTTATGGAGTCTATCCCACAGCACATTGATTATAAAGGCCTTAAAAACTGCTGGAGCATTCACAAGGCCAAAGGGCATAACCAGGTACTCGTAGAGCCCCGTCAGTGTATTAAGTGCGGTTTTCTACTCATTGTTTTCCCTTGTACAGACCAGATTCTACTCTTTCCGTAGGGTTTGCTTAGTGAATACTCTTGCCCCTGGGTGAATCTGAAAGGTGTTATTCATGAGTGGAAGGGGTAGCAATTCTTGACTGTTACGCAGTGTAATCCTCTATAATCAATGCATGGCCGCAGGCTCCCATCCTTCTTTTGTATGAAGAAGAAGCCTACGTTGGCTGGTGAGGTGGAGGGCTGAATGAATCCCATAGCAAGAGCTTTCTTTGTATATTCTTCCATTGTCCTTCTCTCCGGGCCTGAGAGTGTGTGTAATCGACCATGCAGAGAACAAGTACCAGGCAGACGATCTATAGCACAGTTGTAGAGTCGGTGTGGTGGAAGAGTCAAGGCTTTTCCCTTGCTGAAGACCACTTCCAAGTCCTTCTAACAGAAGGAACTTTGACTGGCCTTGGTGATGCACATTTTTCTGAACCCTCCTGAGGTTATCTTAGGTGCAGAGGATGATTTGACCAACCTCTGAGTCTCCTCCCTAGATTCACTATACTTCATTGTATCCTCAGGCGATGACAACAAGGTCCTTGCATCTCCAGGAACAGGCTCCAAGGGCCTGTGTTAGGAAGCTTCCCTTTAGTTGGTACCTAGTGGTCAGATCCCTTAGGCTTTGGATTAGCTTATACTGAAGTCTGTCCCCTTGCTGGTGGTTGGCCTCGGGACAGTCTAGAAGCCCGGACACCATGCTGCAAACATACCCTCTTACAATAACTGGACCAGGCAATGATTCTCCCCTCCCTCCAGTCCATGGATGAGTTATGCTGGGACATCCAAGGGTATCCAAGGATCGGGGGTATGAGTGGTGAGTCCATGACGTGGAAACTAATGTCTTCCACATAGTCCCCTGTATTCATCTGCAAGACCACAGTCTCCCCCTAGATGTCAATTTAACACTATCTTTGATTCAGCCAACAACAGTACTGTCATCAGCAAACTGAAATATGGCATTGGAGTTGTACTTTGCCACACAATCATAAGTATAAAGTGAGTAGAGCCAGAGCTAAACATGCAGCTTGTGGTGCATGAGTGCTGACGGTGATTGTGGAGAAGGTGTTCTGCCAATCCATACAACAATACAGGTTGGGTCTACAAGTAAGGAAATTGAGGATCAAGTTGCACAGGGTGGTGTCAAGGCCTCAGTCTTGGAGTTATCAAATCAGCACTGCATAAGGACTGAAGCCCCAAACTCACTGACATATGTGACGAAAATTATCCAAAGAAGTCAAAACAGAGCTGTAAAAAAAAGGTGTACACTCAGTTTACAAATGAAATTGTAAATCAGCCCCCACATTATTGGGAAAAGGATTCAGTGTCCTTATTTTATTGCTAATATCTTCCAAAATTATCTTTGAAATTTTGTCACTTTTGTAGTTTAAGAAACTGATAGAGCAAAATACTCCAAACATTTTGTTTGTTGATGAGCAAACCAATGCATCAGTCAGGCATGTTTGAGAAAATTACCATTTAATATGGATTTGTGTCAAATTATCGGAAATGTATTGCTATTTGGTGTATGAGTGAAGTTCCACAACCTCATAGTCCTACAGTTTGTTCAATGAAAATGGGCAACTTTATAGCAAACCAATCACAAAGAAGAGAAGATCTGCTGGAAATCCAAGACAGCATCAATGGAAAAGAGTGCAGTTGCCATTTCGGGCAGAGACCCTTCAGCAGGACCTGCTGAGTTCCTCCAGCATTTTATGTGTGTAGTAAATTCAGGCTCAGTAGCTGAAAGCAGCATCTTACCAACAAATTTGTATTAATTTAGTATCTTTCATATGAAAAGATCACAAACACATTTCACAGGAAATCTTCAAACTGTTGAAATACTGAGGGACATGGCCACCTAGTCACAAATAGGAAGATGCCACAGATTTCCAGATAAGTTACAAGATCCATTTTTAAATGATTGAAGATGGTCTGAACAACACTGCACTGTTCAACAGCAAGTTGCTACAAGATCTTTTAAGCTGATTCTAGAGAGCAGACCGCAGCTTGATTTAACATATCATACAAAAGTTGGCCCTGTTACTCCTTCAGGTTACTAATTAAGCAAGACTTGAGCTCAAAGCCTTCTAACACCAGGTCAGCCAAGATTCGTGAATGTTTCAGGAAATTCCAGTGCACTTTATAAAATGCAGAAAGCTGTTTGGGTTCCTGGGAATCTTCCTGGGAAAATCATCAAGCTAATGAAGTCTTGTTTCCCATGATCTAGAAATGCAGAGGAAATGTGATTCACGGAGTGTGGTGGATGGTCAATCTGCTGAGGTGATTGTGTAATTTTAAGGTGGATTTGTCCAAACAATCAATCAATTGGTTTATTATTGTCACATCTGCCAAAGTACAATGATAATCTTTGTGTGGCATGCCATCCAGACAAATCATTCTGAATATAAGAATATCAAGGTAATCCTAAAGGAAAAGCAATAATAGAATAATGCAGAATACGGTTACAGATAAAGAACAGCACAGGTAGACAAATAACATGCAATGGCCACAATCAGTGGATTCAGAGATCAAGAGTTTATCTTTATAATACAAACATTTCTTCAAGACTCTTATAATACTGAAATGGAAGCTTTCTTTAAGCCTGGTAGTGTGTGCTGTCGAGCTTTTGTATCTTCTTCCTGATGGAAGGAGGAAAAAGCAGAGAATGACAATGGTGGAAGGTCTCTTTAATTATGTTGGCTGCTTTCCCAAGTGAGTAGAAAGTGTACACACAATGGAAGGAAGAGTGTCCACAACTTTGCCACTTTCTGCAGTTAATTTAGAATTACCAACAATGAATTGTTTATCTCACCTTTGAATTCGGAAGCTGGCTAGAGGGAACAAATTGGTCTTGACTCATCCTGAACAGTCACCTATTCTAAAGTTGCTTGTTATGTAACTATAACAACAGGAATTCTGCAGATGCTGGAAATTCAACCAACATACATCAAAGTTGCTGGAGAACGCAGCAGGCCAAGCAGCATCTATAGGAAGAGGTGCAGTCGACGTTTCAGACCGAGACCCTTCGTCCTAGAAGTCTAGATGTCTTCCTTTTTTAAAGAAAGGGGCTTCCCTTCCTCCACTATCAACTCTGCTCTTAAACGCATCTCCCCCATTTCACGTACATCTGCTCTCACTCCATCCTCCCACCACCCCACTAGGAATAGGGTTCCCCTGGTCCTCACCTACCACCCCACCAGCATCCGGGTCCAACATATTATTCTCCGTAACTTCCACCACCTCCAACGGGATCCCACCACTAAGCACATCTTTCCCTCCCCCCCTCTCTCTCTGCATTCCGCAGGGATCGCTCCCTACAAAACTCCCTTGTCCATTCGTCCCCCCCATCCCTCCCCACTGATCTCCCTCCTGGCACTTATCCGTGTAAGCGGAACAAGTGCTACACATGCCCTTACACTTCCTCCCTTACCACCATTCAGGGCCCCAAACAGTCCTTCCAGGTGAAGCATCACTTCACCTATGAGTCGACTGGGGTGATATACTGCGTCCGGTGCTCCCGATGTGGCCTTTTATATATTGGTGAGACCCGACGCAGACTGGGAGACCGCTTTGCTGAACATCTACGCTCCGTCTGCCAGAGAAAGCAGGATCTACCAGTGGCCACACATTTTAATTCCACATCCCATTCCCATTATGACGTGTCTATCCACGGCCTCCTCTACCGTAAAGATGAAGCCACACTCAGGTTGGAGGAACAACACCTTATATTCCATCTGGGTAGCCTCCAACCTGATGGCATGAACATCGACTTCTCTAACTTCCGCTAAGGCCCCACCTCCCCCTCGTACCCCATCTGTTACTCATTTTTATGCACACATTCTTTCTCTCACTCTCCTTTTTCTCCCTCTGTCCCTCTGAATATATCTCTTGCCCATCCTCTGGGTCACCCCCCCCCTTGTTTTTCTTCCCGGACCTCCTGTCCCATGATCCTCTCGTATCCCCTTTTGCCTATCACCTGTCCAGCTCTCAGCTCTATCCCTCCCCCTCCTGTCTTCTCCTATCATTTTGGATCTCCCCCTCCCCCTCCAACTTTCAAATCCCTTACTCACTCTTCCTTCAGTTAGTCCTGACGAAGGGTCTCGGCCTGAAACGTTGACTGCACCTCTTCCTATAGATGCTGCTTGGCCTGCTGCGTTCACCAGCAACTTTGATGTATGTTGTTATGTAACTATGTTCAATTACAAATATTTCACATGAAAAATATTTTTTCTTTTCTCAGATGTCAAATCAAGTTCCAAGCAAAGGAGGCTTTAGCATTCTGTTCAGTTGCTAGTGACTGCTAATCCTTTGATGGCATAAGTCTCTTAATTTAGTGACGCTTAATTTGAAGCATCTGTTAATTCATTCCCCCCCCAAGTGTAACAATAAGGAACCAATGAAAAAAGTTGGTATGCATTAGAAAATCTCATTCAGGTTGAGTTGTGAGGGCATGAACACATATCTCAGAACAGATACCTTAGACTTCAGCACTTTTCAGTTGCAACTTACTCTGCCAGACGGTGATCTTATTTATCACAAGAACAAATTTGGGGAAAAAGCACACAATGTTCTGATACAGAATTGAGATGTTTTTCAATAGGTGGAAGAGCTTTTAAAATGAGATAAAACTGCTATCAAGTTTCTTCACCAGGTTCTTACTTTCATTTTCAAAAATACATGTTAAATCATCAACTTTTACATAATTAATTAGCTTAGTGGAAAAGAGTGATGAGATAACATTAGTACTACAATCAGTTTCTTCATCTTCCACTCCAGCATTCCACCCCCATCAAACTCTCAATGTACACCTTGTATATAATTATTGATCAGGTATATTGAAAGCAAAGTAAATGAACCGAATCAAGCTACCACAGATACTGGAGAGTAAACCACAGAGAGATTGTTCTTGAAATGACAAGATAACCCCACATTTCATTGCACTTGGTTTATTTTTTTTTACTTATTGTATTAATTGTCCTCCAGCATGAACTCATTAAAAATAGTTTAATGAGATTCTCAGACAAGAGTTATTTTCATTGATATATTTCTTTGACTTTTCAGATGATTTGCCTTAAAAAGGACACGGACATCAGCCCTGTCTATAGAAATACTGTTGCACTTTCATGTCCTCTAAAGAAATTTGTCGTACTTTCCTTATTGACAAATATGACTCCAGACTCAAAATGTTGTAGCTGGCTCCTCTGAAATGGCCCAATGAACCAGGCAGGAATATCAAATCAACAGAATGGCCTTTACTTTGCTGAACAATGGAAGGGCACGTATGCAGATGTAGTCAAAGTTCTGAACTTACTCATTGATCACTTCTGTCATATCCACTGTTAGAGTCCCTTTCAATCGAGTGCTGTAAATGCATCATGTGGGGACTCTCAACATCTATGGTGGAGAAGCACCTCTCAGATCCTGTGCTAGGTTCGATCTAGTTGAGGATTTGAGAGAGCACAGTTTCAACCATGTCTGTAGGACAATAGTGAAGAAAGGTAAGCTCAACGGTGAAAGGTGGAGCTTAGGAGGACAATGCTGCCTAACGGCGACTACTTTGTTTGCATCTTTGGAAACAGCTCTATTTCTATCTTTAATATCTCTATTTTTCCCTTTCAGGGTTCTTTTGAAGACTCTGACCTGGAGCTACACGCTGACTTCAGTTCTTTGCGGAAATGGGATCCGCTCTCAGGGCCTCACGACTGGTCGCTTTTTGATATGCCAAGGATGCAGCCTGGAAGACTAGCGCGGATTCAGGGTGCTGGAATTTCCTGGCTCTGGAGAAGGGCTGATTCTAGGCCAGTGCCACCGCCTGATGAGTCGTGGGAGTACACAGAAGAATGAAAGTAGCAAGCTGGCTGTTGGCTATATGCCCAGAAACCAGAGTTCTTTGGGCACAGAGCTTGGAAAATGCAATGCGACGGACTTCTAACACCATGAATCAGCGAGTTGCTTGTTATGTCTCCCCTCTCGCTGTAAAATGGGGGACACCTCTTTTTCCCTTATTAGGTCGAATACCGGGTGAACGAGTAGTCTTTGGAGTACTGCATGTCTGTGTCTTTATTGATGCTTTGCTGCACGCTGGAGTGCTCAGTGGGGGGTGCCGTTGCATTTTGCTGGTGAGGGAGGGGGTGTCATTGCTTTGCTGCTGCTTATGCATGGGAAGAGAGAGTTGGGAGGGCGCTTTGGGGTTCTAACATTTAACTGTCATTCATTCTTTGGGGCATTCCTCTGTTTTCATGGATGTTTGCAAAGAAAAGAATTTCAGGCTGTATATTGTATACATTTCTCTGACATTAAACGTACCTATTGAAACCTATTTATTTTAATTATTGGTACTCTATTTAAAATGATTAAGCATTTTCATGTTTTATTTGGTTAAGTTTTTTTAATTTAAAAATGTGTCTTTAAATTTCTTTCTGTGATGACATCTTTCTACAGCATCATCTCATCGTATTTGCAATCTGGAGATGATGTTTGTGCCTGTCACACCCTGCCTCCTCCTTTCCCATGACTCCTTCTCCGTGTCCTTATTTTTCGGATGGTTAAGAATTGTCTAGGCAGGTCCTGTCCACACAACAGTAAAGTCGAATATTTACAATTTCCACGTGGGTATTCTGATGGGCATTACATAGAAAATAGGTGCAGGAGTAGGCTATTTGGCCCTTCGAGCCTGCACCGCCATTCAGTATGATCATGGCTGATCATCCAACTCAGAACCCTGCACCAGCCTTCCCTCCGTACCCCCTGATCCCTTTAGCCAAAAGGGCCATATCTAACTCCCTCTTAATTATAGCTAATGAACTGGCCTCAACTGTTTCCTGCAGAAGAGAATTCCACAGATTCACCACTCTCTGTGTGAAGAAGTTTTTCCTAATCTCGGTCCTAAAAGGCTTCCCCTTTATCCTAACCTGTGACCCCTCGTTCTGGACTTCCCCAACATTGGGAACAATCTTCCTGCATCTAGCCTGTCCAATCCCTTTAGGATTTTATATGTTTCAATCAGATCCCCCCTCAATCTTCTAAATTCCAGTGAGTATAAGCCTAGTTCATACAGTCTTTCATCATATGAAAGTCCTGCCATCCCAGGAATCAATCTGGTGAACCTTCTTTGTACTCCCTTTATGGCAAGGATGTCTTTCCTCAGATTAGGGGACCAAAACTGCACACAATACTCCAGGTGTGGTCTCACCAAGGCCTTGTACAACTGCAGTAGTACCTCCCTGCTCCTGTACTTGAATCCTCTTGCTATAACTGCCAGCATACCATTCGCCTTTTTCACCACCTGCTGTACCTGCATGCCCACTTTCAATGACTGGTGTATAATGACACCCAGGTCTCATTGCACCTCCCCTTTTCCTAATCGGCCACCATTCAGATAATAATCTGTTTTCCTGTTTTTACCACCAAAGTGGATAACTTCACATTTATCCACATTAAATTGCATCTACCATGAATTTGCCCACTCAACCTAACCTACCCAAGTCACCCTGCATCCTCTTAGCATCCTCCTCACAGCTAACACTGCCGCCCAGCTTCATGTCATCCGCAAACTTGGAGATGCTGCATTTAATTCCCTCATCCAAGTCATTAATATATATTGTAAACAACTGGGGTCCCAGCACTGAGCCTTGCGGTACCCCACTAGTCACTGCCTGCCATTCTGAAAAGGTCTCGTTTATTCCCACTCTTTGCTTCCTGTCTGTTGTTGTTCGTCGCAGTGGATGACCAGGACGTCTTCTGTGTCTTGTCCTGCTCTACACGTTCCATGACGCTTGCAGAGACCGCCTTCTTGACCACTGGACCTTCCATTGGTCTCGTCTGCTCAATCCGCCGGAGTCTGTCTTCACATGCTGGGATAGACAACTCCCTATCTCTCCGAGGGTTTGAGACCCGTCGGCTACCCTCACCTGGTTTAGCCGGCTTGTCGAAGCCGTTGCCCGGGGTGTGGCCGCTGTCACATGCAAACATCTATGGGGAGCCACAGGTGAGAGGTGAGTGCCAGGTGGGGACCAAAGGTGGACTAACCGCCCTGAAAAGGACGCGACATGTTCCCCCACCAGATGTGCTACCCCTCCCTGACACCCCATACACCCCAACCAATTCATCATATCCTGTCTGCCAACCAATTGTCTATCCACATCAATACCTTACCCCCAATACTGTGTGTTTTAAGTTTGCACACTAATCTCCTGTGTGGGACCTTGTCAAAAGCCTTTTGAAAATCCAAATATACCACGTCCACTGGTTCCCCCCATCCACTCTACTAGTTACATCCTCAAAAAATTCTATGAGATTCGTCAGACATGATTTTCCTTTCACAAATCCTTTATACAAAGATATGAATGAAGATAACGAATGACAGAGAACCTGCAAATGGTTGCTAAGGCAGAGATCAACCAGGAATTCTAAACAGGAGCATTCTGATAAGAACTTTACTGGAGCATCCTGCTGACCAAGGCTAATGAGGTGCAGAATGAAATGTTTGATTTATTACAGATCTGGTTGAAAGCCAATGGGGAATGTGAAGGAGCATAAGGGATTCCAGTTCCAACCTTACCCTAGCTTTTTACAGGCCTGCATCATGTTGTTTCCACAATGCAAGTGGTAGTCAGCTTGAACACGTGAATGTCAGATACAGTCTAATCGACAAGATGCTACCACCCATTGCAGTTCAAGCGAGAACATGAGGTTATTTCTGGAGTAGAGCCGCTTGGCTTCTGGTATTGCTGAGCATGCTGGCATAATGGAACCAGTGGTGAATAAGGCAGAATATGTCATAATATGAAGGGACAATTAAAAACTCTAAAGGCAAAGTTAGTTTGATGATGGCTCTGCTCAGACTATACACATACAGTGCCTATAAAAATACTCACCCCCCCCCTTAGAAGTTTTCATGTTTTATTGTTTTACAACACTGAATCACAGTGGATTTAATTTGTTTTTTTTTTGCCGCTGATCAACAGAAAAACTTTTGTGTCAAAGTAAAAACATATTTCCACAAATTGGTCTAACTTTATTATAATTATTAATTCATTGCATAATTACTCACTCCCTTTAAGTTAGCAGTTAGTAGATGCACCTTTGGCAGCAATTGCAGCCTTGAGTCTCTGTGGATAGGTGTCTATCAACTTTGCACATCTGGACACTTTTTGTGGATAATTTATCCCCATTCTTCATTACAAAACAGCTCAAGTTCTATCAGATTACATGGGGATTATGAGTGAACAGCTCTTTATAAGTCTAGTCACAAATTTTCAATTGGATTGAGGTCTGAACTCTGACTTAGCCACTTGGTTGTTTTTAAGCAATTCCTGTGTAGCTTTTGCTTTATGATTGGGGTCATTGTCTTGCTGGAAAACAAATCTTCTCCAAAACTGTTCTCTTGCAGACTGCATCCAGGATTTCCCTGTGTTTTGCTGTATTCATTTTACCCTCTACCTTCACAAGCCTTCCAGGGACTGCTGCAGTGAAGCATCCCCACAGCATGATGCAGCCACCACCATGCTTCACAGTAGGAATGGTGTGCTTTTGATGATGTGCGGTGTTTGGCTTATGCCAAACATAGTGTTCAGTCTGATGGTCCAAAAACTCAATTTTGGTTTCAACAGACCATAGATTCCTCTTCCAGCTGACTTCAGAGTCTCCCACTCGTCTTCTGGCAAACTACAGCAAAAATTTCATGTGCATTTTTTTTAACAGTGGCTTTCTCTTTGCCACTCTCCCATAAAGCAGTGATTGGTGAAGCACACGGTCAACAGTCTCTCCCATCTCAGCCTCTGAAGCTTGTAGCTCCTCTAGAGTTGTCATAAATCTCTCGGTGACCTCCCTCACTAGTCCTATTCTTGCACAGTCATCCAATTTTTGAGGATGGCCTGCTTTGGCAGATTTACAGCTGTGCCATATTCTTTCCATTTCTTGATGATTGATTTAACTGTACTCCAAGGGATATTCATGACTCGGAAATTTTCTAGTATCCATCACCTGACTTGTGTCTCTCAATCACCTTTTCATGGAGTTGCTTTGAGTGTTCTTTGTCTTCATGGTGTGGTTTTTGCCATGATACTGACCTTCCAGATGCAGGCGTATTTTTACTACAATCAATTGAAGCACATTGACTGCACATGGTGATTTCCATTTAACTAATTATATGACTTCTGTTGTAGCGTGGACGAAATCACTGGAAAGACAGAGTCACTGGTAGATACAAAACAGCTTCTTTATTCGACACAACAAGGTACAGCAGGAATCTTTCCGTAGAAAGGTCTGCTAGTCCAATGTGGGCTTGATATTTATATGCTAAACACAAAGGCAATCGCTCCTTAAAAAGTTATAGACCGTGCTTCTTTTTGAAGCTACATACAAAATATCAACATGTCTGGGTTGGTATCCACAGCCTTTAGGAATGTAAGTTAAGTCTACGATACATTTATCTGGCATTTCCCGTGCTAACATAGAAGACAATTAATATTTATAATGTATAGATAATACTGTCTTCAAAACTACAGCATCAGGTCAAACTACGGTGCCAGAAGCATCTGGTATTCACACCTTTTTAGGAAGCGCATTGTTGTGGACTCAATCTACAGTACTTTGTCAAATAGAAGTCTGGTGGCCAAAGTCATTTAAATGTAAACAAATCATCTACCCAAAAAAATTCACTCTAACAGTCCCTCATCTTGGCCCTCCTGGACAAAATTAAATTTGTATCAGGAAAGGCCAACCTAGGAAGATCTGCTCAAATAGGGCAGCAAAAATGCCCTGTCTCAAAATTCCCCCCAGTTTTATGTACCTCGATAGCTATCCTAGCATTACCTAATCGCTACCTACCAGATGTTAAGCAGAGAGGCTGTTCCAAGTCTTTAGGAATGCAGCTCCTTTCGTGTGCCTGCAGGCTGACTGCATCTTAATCACATTCCTTTGTCTTCAGCCCTTTATCCTCTGGTCGCTGAAACTCTCCTTCCAGGAGCACCCACAGGCTCTCTCATCGATGTTCAGGAAGGGGTTGGGGTAGCCTCTACGTAAATGTCTGCAAGGACCTCTCCCCGCTGGCACCCTCTTTGGAACTGTCCGGTCGATCACTGGTCCAACTGCTGAAAAGGGCCCAGCTCCTCAGACTCGGGGTGACTGCTTCCAGATGCCGTGTGCAGTCTGAAATGCCATCGAAGTGGTGGAACTTGCCGTCTCTGCTTTAACTCAAAAATCCCTCCCCGTCTATTTCCCAATAACTTTCTATACTATGCTATAAAATTAATCATCTACCTTCAGCAACCAGCCTGCTTTACAGAGCACCATCATCATCACACTTTAGCAGGCTATTCATGGTTTTCCAACATGCTGTCAGTGTCTTCAGCCACGATCTCGGCGTTTTCTCCGGGTATGTTTTCAACAGCTGTGGTCAGGTCTGGCATGGCCGGCTGGTGTTCCTCACGTAGGTTCTCTGTAATTACATGGTTACTGGGTACATTTGGTTCCCCACTCTGTCTGTGGGAGCAACAAGAAAGTGAATCGTATGCTTTAATCTGGGTCCAGTGTTTCCACATGTATCATTGGTTAAGAGTACCGTCTGTGGTCCTATCCACTTGGGGGAAAACCCTGGCCTTTCTGGCAGCACCCTCACCATAACTTGGTCGTCGGGCTGTGGAAGGACTGTCCCCTTTCCCCCTGCCTCCCTCTGATCAGCAATTTGCTGTTGTTGTTTCACTCGGTCCTTTAATACTTTATGTTGGTAACAAAGGTCTTTCACATATTGGGTCATTCTATCCCTGTAAGCCCCAGGCTCCCCGCAACCCGTAATTACCCCATAAGGGAGTCGCATTGTTCGCCCCATCAATAATTTGTAGGCGCTGAGACCCAACATGCGGTTGGGGGTTGCGCACAATCTCATCAGTATTCCTGGTAATACATCCACCCATGTCTCCTGTCTCAGCTATAGCTTTGGCTAACGCATTCTTGATTGTTCGATTCATCCTTTCTACCATCCCTGAACTCTGGGGGTGGTAGGGTACGTGGAACTGTTGTCGAATCCCTAGCAGTTGGCACATTTCCTTCATCACTTTCCCCGTGAAGTGTGCTCCCTGATCTGAATCCACCTGAACTGGGGTTCCCCACCTTGGGAGGATTTCCTGAACTAGGATCCATGCAACGGTGCGGGCGGTGCAGTCCCTCGTTGGGAAAGCCTCTTCCCATCGTGTGAAGTGATCCATAATTACTGGACAGTAACTTTTCTCCCTGCTTTTTGGCAGGGCCCCTGTGAAGTCTACCTGGATGTTTTCCCAGGATCCCCTCGGCCGAGGCTGATTTGCCAGCTGTATCTTTCTGCCCTTACCAGGGTTATGCTGGGCACAAATGATACAACGGCGGCAGAATTTCTCAACATCCCCGCCCAACCCTGGCCACCACCAGTCCTGCCGGAGGGTTGTGATCATGCTCTGCCTTCCCTGATGTATCACCCATGATATAACTTTAGTAGTATCTGTCTAATACAGGGTGGGGCCACCGCGACTCTTTCCTCCCCATGTGTCCAGCACCCATCGGATCCCTCCTTTGCTCCTTTTCTCCTCCATTTTTCCTTCTCTTCTGCCTCTACCTCTTCATATAATTTTACTAAGCTGGCTTCTGTCGTTTCCTCCTGCACACTTGCAATTTCAATTGCCTCTTGTCCCCCTGCTGCTTTATTCGCAGTAATGTCTGCCCTCGGAGGAACCGGGAATCCTTTATTTTCTGGAGTAGCGGCAGTATCTCTGAGTATCCCCTGGTGTTCTTGTTCCTTTGTTATACCCTGAACAGCGGTCAGTGTGTCAGTTTGTATAGGGTCCCGCTTAGGGGGTTTATACAGACCCTCCTCTATTTTAACTGAATCTATCTTTGCCTGCTCACAATCTTGCTTGTGTATTCTGTTGGTTTTGCGCTTTCGCTGCCCCTGACTCATCCATATTATTGCTCCTTTTCCCGAATCTATAACAGCTCCTGCTTCCCTGAGGATATCTATTCCAATGATCGTGCCCTCATTATTTGGACATACCCAGAAATACACTGGAAGCTGCACTCCCCCGATTTCTAGTATTTGCTTCTCGCTTCTTTCTGCTTTTACCGTTTTCCCTCCTACACCCCTGATATAACTGGCCTGTCCGGTTGTTGGTAAGGGTAAGTCTGTTATCGATACCGATGCCCCTGTGTCCACTAACATATTGCATTGCCGTCCCCCTAACAATGCCGTTGTGTACATCCGTGAGTCACTAGCGCTGGCCGTGGAGCCCGCTGTCACATCCTTTTCTGCCTTAAGAGGCGCCATTACTAACTCTTTGATCTGATCGACAGTCAGACTGGTTGCTGATGGGGTGAGTGACTGGGTGTCTGCTGTGACCTTCGCCTGGGTTTTCCCCCTCCCTTTTGGACACTGTCTCCAGCCGTGTCCCGATAGGCCACAGCTGTAGCATATCAACTCCTTCACTGTCTTATACCTGGTCCGGCAGTCCTTTGCTAGGTGCCCAGGCTGCCGGCAAGCAAAACAAACTCTCCGGGACATCACAGCAGCTGCATCCACTATACCCACTTTATGATTTCTCTTGCCTTTTCTTTGGTATATCTGACTGGCCCACGAAATTATCACAGAGTAGGTGGACCCTATCGTTATGTCTAAATCTAAAACGTCCTGGTGGGCTGAGCTCAGGCCTTTCTTCAGCATTTTTAGGAAGACTGGGTTGTCCCTACCTGGATTATCCAACCCTGAAATCTCCTCGTACACTTGGTATTTACGTTCTGCATGATCCATGGATGTCTCGTCAGCTTTTTGAATCACTGCCATTATCGTTCCCCAGCTACTCTTGCCTCCCCCCAGCCGCTGCCTCAGTTCCCCTTAAAAAGAGCGATATCTTTCTTCATTACTGGCACTCCCAGTAGTTGCCCATGTACCATCTAGCACCCCCTGGGCCATCCTGTCCCACATATTTCTCGGGCACTTGGCTTTCGCTAACACGTGTATATCATCTGGGGAATTTCAACCATTTCCTCGAGCTTGCGCCAGAACTCTGAATTCTCACAGGCTACTTCAAGTGAGGGCAACTCAGACAAAATGCTGTTTCTCCCCGGGCGTGAAGGGCTTATGAATGGTCGTAATCAATGTCAAGAGCTGGCTCGGATCATCAGGGTTCTCAGCCTGACGTTGCCTGACCTCAATAGGTGCCATTCTGGTAGATCTCTCTGGGTAAAACCTCTCCCTGAGATATCCCCACACTAATTCCCACACTACGCAAAATATAAAAGACCGCAGAGTATGTATTCCACAATCTGCCACTTTTGAGTACCTGAACTCACGATGCCTGCTGTATTCCCCTGCATCACACTTGCACACGCATGCACTAAAATGCAGCTCCCCAAACGAGTATACACGCCCCTACTCTGGCGTCTCGAACTGTACCATTGGTTACCACCTTTCGCAACTGGTGGTCTAAGTCTCACCAAGTTCACCAAGTTAACATGCAAAGATTTCTCACTTACATAAACACAGATGCACACACACACACTACTTTAATATCTACCAGTTCAGCTCTCCATGCTTGTGATACCTCGTGTTCCCGTGTGTCCACTGACCGAACAGATCCAAGTGTGAGTGTTATTAAAAGTACTCACCAGCTTAAACTGCTGGGAACACTGGCCACATGATGGATCACAAAGCATCCCACTCCTGACACCAAATGTTGTAGCGTGGATGAAATCACCAGCGAGACGGAGTCACTGGTAGATACAAAGCAGCTTCTTTATTCGACACAACAAGGTACAGCAGGCATCATACAGACGGAGACGCTTTCCGTAGAAAGGTCTGCTAGTCCAATGTGGGCTCGATATCTATTTGCTAAAGACAAAGGCAATCACTACTTAAAAGGTTATAGACAACGCATAGACAATGCTTCCTATTGAAGCTACATACAAAACATCACACCATCCTTTCCTTCCAACGCCAACACGTTTGGGTTGGTATCCACAGCCGTTAGGAATGTAAGTTAAGTCTATGATACATTTATTTGGCATTTTATGTGATAACATAGAGGACAGTTAATATTTATAATGTATAGATAATACTATCTTCGAAACTACAGCATCAGGTCAAACTACGGTGCCAGAAGCATCTGGCATTCACACCTTTTTAGGAAGCGCATTGTTGTGGACTCAATCTGCAGTACTTTGTCAAATAGAAGTCTGGTGGCCAAAGTCATTTAAGTGTAAACAAATCATCTAAAAATTCACTCTAACAGCATATTCTTTCATGGAGTTGCTTGGAGTGTTCTTTGTCTTCATGGTGTAGTTTTTGCCAGGATACTGACCTTCCAGGTACAGGTGTATTTTTACTACAATCAATTGAAGCACATTGACTGTACATGGTGATTTCCATTTAACTAATTATATGACTTCTAAAACCAATTGGCTGCTCCAGTGTTGATTTGGTGTGTCATATTAAAGGGGGCAAATACTTATGCAATCAATTCGTTTGTGTTTTATGTTTGTAATTAATTTAGATCACTTTGTAGAATCTGTTTTCACTTTGACACAAAAGACTTTTTCTGACTATCATTATCAAAAAAAAAGCCAAATTAAATCCACCTTGATTCAATGTTGTAAAACAATAAAACATGAAAACTTCCAAGGGGAGGTGAATACTTTTTATGGGCATTGTACATACAATGCTGCACAAAACAAAATAAGCATTACCAGTGAAGGCTCCTTCTATGCTGTTAGGTGCCTGTGTTGCTGTCTCAAGTGTATTATTTATTGCCCCTACAGTGCACATTAATGTATTTGTACATAGGATAGTAATCTTAACTTTGACTTTAATGAGATACGCTTTAAGGTACTACAACCCCAGGGGAACAGCTGCCAAAAAGTCTATTTTGCCACAATCAGATATTTGGCTAATTATCTACAGACGAAAGTCCTTTATCAACTCAACACCACTGCACAACATTTCTACCTAACCGTAAATGCCTATAATGAGACAATGAAAAATGTTGACTTTCCCTGTCTCAGGACCATCTCTCAAAAACTCTTCACATCCTCCAGGATACTGCATAGTTTTTGGTTATCTGCAGCAAAGAGTGTTTGAAGAGAAAGCTCTTAAACTAGCTCAAAGCAAATAATGCTTGTTAGCTTATCTCAAGCCAAAGATGAATAAAACCCCAACATTCAGAAATTGTTCCATTGGCCTGTTGTTGCATGAATGAAATTGCCAGATAAAATTACTGGTAGATACAAAGCAGCTTCTTTATTTGTCAAGACTAGGTACAGCAGGCATCATATGGAGACGCTTTTGGTGGAAAGGTCTGCTGGCCCAACGTGGGGCTCCATATTTTATGTGCCAGGTGTCAAAGGACAACTCCATATTTACAATGCCTTCTCTGGAACTGCATGCAACCTTCACACCTCCTGATTCACCTCCCCACCACAGACATCCAAATGAATGTTAATCAGCATTGCCTGGACCAGGATTCAAGCTTTTAGGAACTCATTGTTCCTGTATCGCTGAGAGTGTGCCTTCAGACTTCTGTACTTCCTACCTGATGGTAGCAGTGAGAAAAGGGCATGCCCTGGGTGCTGGAGGTCCTTAATAATGGACACTGTCTTTCTGAGACACTGCTCCCTGAAGATGTCCTGAGTACTTTGTTGGCTAGTATGCAAGATGCAGCTGACTAGATTTACAACCTTCTGCAGCTACTTTTAGTCCTGTGCAGTAGCCCCTCCATACCAGAAGGTGATGCATCCCGTCAGAATGCATTCCATGGTACAACTATAGAAATTTTTGAGTGTATTTGTTGACACGCCAAATCTCTTCATACTTCTAATAAAGTATAGTCACTGTCTTGCCTCCTTTATAACTACATCGATATGTTGGGACCAGGTTAGATCCTTAGAGATCTTTTCACGCAGGAACTTGAAGCTGGTCACTCTCTCCACTTCTGATCCCTCTATGAGGATTGGGCCAGTTCCACACCTTATCTCTCAATAAAATAAAATATCTACATCCACTACTAATTCTTTGGTTTAAAAAGCTCCACCCTCAAAAGTACTCTAAATCTTCTACTCCGTAAGTTCAAACTTTGTTATGGTGAAAGGTTTTTTACAATCAATCTGAATGCCCAGTCCCTCAGATTTATTTTTGCAGTATTGCCTAACCACTCATGTTTGACTCTTGAATGTGCACGGTAATTACCTGGCCCTTCAGGAGTAAAGTAACATCTGTCGTCCTCAGATCACTGGCTATGTCTACCCGAGAAGAATAGAAAGTTTCTGTCATTTTAGATCCATGGAATTCCATTAGCAAGCCCCTCAAAAGACTAACAGATACTATCAACTCACTGTCTGCAAAATCCTTCAAAACCTCTGGCAGGATAAGGAAACTACTCAGTTTTCTGCTTCAGGTTAACATCCCCAGAAATCAGACTAAAATTACGGTCTGCCAACTTCTACAAGTGCGCTTCAGTGTTCAAATGCCTACCCCAGATTCCTGATATAGTCACCTTTCACTGAGCTGTATCAAGGCAAGAAGTTATTATGTGGACATAGACATGTTCCCAAAGATTCTTGAAAGAAATTTAACTTCCTTAATGACTCTTGGGAATGGGGAAAAATCCACTTAGACATCAAGAATCTTGAGTCCTTATTTTCGAGAGTGCACGTGACTTGAAAAAATGGCATAAGGAATGCACCAGTTCTCAACCTCTCTATCCCTTCAAACACCTGCCCTACCTTTGATGGGTTCAATGGGTCCCATGTAATCCACCAAGTAACTGGACTGAAAGCCAAATTTCAAAGTAAATTTATTATCAAAATACATATACTGTATGTCACCATATAAAACCATATGATTCCTTTTCTTGTGAGCATACTCAATAATTCCATAATAGAATAATAACCATAATAAAATCAATGAAAGACTGCACTAACGTGAACATTCAACCAGTGTGCAAAAGACAGCAAACCGTGCAAATACAGAAGTTGTCATGGTCCAATCCGTGAAATCTGCATTCCGGTTCACGATCCGGTTCATTGATCTTTATTCCGGGTTTTCCTGTTTTCCCTTGTTCCATTGGGTGCCTTAATTGAGACACCTGATTCTCGCTTTGGGCTGACACATAATTTCCTCTCAAACCAAGGATTCCCTGCTGGACTGTTCCCTTCCCCTCCCCATCTGAATCTCCAACAGTTACCTCGGCAGTTTACCTTGGCCAGTATCCTAGGCAGTCATCCCAGCCCTGCGTCCTAGAAAGAGTCCTGGAACTGCGTTCTAGAAAGCATCCCGCCCTTCGTCCAAGAAAGCGTCCCGGCCCTGTGAAAGCATCCTGGCCCTGCGTCCTAGAAAGGGTCGCGGCCCTGCGTTCTAGAAGGGTCCCTGCCCTATGCACCAAGGAGGAGTCCCGGCTCCGTAACCAGGGGCCTAACCAAGCCGAGTCCAAGATCTGAGCCAAACCTGGTCCAAGAGCCACGTCCTATGCTGGAGTTCCTCGCCCAGCCCAAGAGTACCTCGCCCAGCCCGGTGCTGGATATTCCTTGTTCTGTGCTGGAGATTCCTCGCCCAACCCTGGAGTACCTCACCCAACCCAGTGCTGGAGATTCCTCGCCTTGTGCTGGAGATTCCTCATCCAGTCCAGTAGTTCCCTCGTCCAAGCCAAGTCCTAGAACCTCGTCTTGTCCAAGCCACGTCCAAGTACCTTGTCTTGTCTAAGCCTAGTCCAAGAACCTCATCCTGTCCAAGTCAAGGCTTCGTGTTCTCATCCTGTCCATGTGCCTCATCCTGTGAAGGAGTTCCACGTCCAGTCCAGTCCTGTAGCCACGTCTTGTCCTTGCCTAGATCCAGGGTCTGAGTCCCAGTCAAGACCCAGGTTCTGTGTCCCTGTCTAGTCTCTGGCTCAGAGTCCTAGCCCAGGCTCCTAGTTCCAAGTTCCTTGTCCTGGTCCCGCTTTCCTAGTCTTAGTCCTAGCCCAGGCCTTGTCTCGTTCAGGGCCTGTGTCCAGGTCCACCATCGTTTCTTCCTGTGTCACCTTGCTATCTCGATAAACCTTGTCTTGTTCCTAGTACTTCAGTGTCTGTCCTGCATTTGGGTCTGCTCCCAATGCCCCCCTTATGCCAAAAGTAAAGAAATAATAATCATAAAAAAATAAAGAAAGAAAGAAAGAGAACATGAGGCAAAGCATTCTTGTAAATGAGTCCATAGGTTGTGGGAACACTTCAATGATGGGGCAAGTGAGGTTATTCCTTTTGCTCAGAAACCTGATGGCTGAGGGATAGTAACTGTTCCTGAACCTGGTGGTGTGAGTCCTGATGGTCCTGTGCCTTCTTACAGATGGCAGCAGAACAGGTTCTGGGTGTTGGGAGCCCCCGATGGTAGATGCTGCTTTCCTGTGACAATGCTTCATGTAGATGTGCTCAGTAGTGGGAAGGACTTTACCCATGATGGACTGGGCCATATCCACTGCTTTTTGTAGGGTTTTCCGTTCAAACGCATTGGTGTTTCCATTCCAGGCTGTGATGCAGCCAGTCAATATATGTCGACCAGGCTGTGATGCAGCCAGTCAATGTACTCTCCACTACACATCTATAGAAGTTTTAAATGTCTTGCTGAATCTTTGCATTCTCTGAAGGAAGTAGAGGTGGTGTCATGCCTTCTTCATAATTGCACTTGCATGATGGGCCCAGGACAGATCATCTGAAATAGTAACACTGAGGAATTTAAAGTTGCTGACCTTCTCCACCTCTGATCTGCCAATGAGGACTGGCTCATGGACCTCCGATTTCCACCTCCTGAAGTCAGTAATCAGCTCCTTGGTCTTGCTGACATTGAGTAACAGGTTGTTGTTGTGGCTTAACGCAATATTTGCTGTGTACTTTGACAGAGCTGATACAAACCAGCAACACACATAAAAGTTGCTGGTGAACGCAGCAGGCCAGGCAACACCTCTAGGAAGAGGTACAGTCGACATTTCTTCCAGGTGAGGCAACACTTCACCTGTGAGTTGGTTGGGATGATATACAGCGTCCAGTGCTCCTGATGTGGCCTTCTATATACTGACAAGACCTCACGCAGACTGGGAGATCATTTCGCTGAACACCTATGCTCCGTCCGCCAGAGAAAGTAGGATCTCCCAGTGGCCACACATTTTAATTACACGTCCCATTCCCATTCTGATATGTCTATCCACGGCCTCCTCTACTGTAAAGGTGAAGCCACACTCAGGCTGGAGGAACAACACCTTATATTCCATCTGGGTAGCCTCCAATCTGATGGCACGAACATTGACTTCTCAAACCTCCGTTAATGCTCCACCTCCCCCTTGTACCCCATCGGTTATTTATTTATATACACACATTCTTTTTCTCTCTCTCCTTTTTCTCCCTCTGTCCCTCTCACTATACCCCTTGCCCATCCTCTGGGTTTTACCCCCCTCCCCTTTTTCTTTCTCCCTGGGCCTCCTGTCCCATGATCCTCTCATATCCATTTTGCCAATCACCTGTCCAGCTCTTGGCTCCATCCCTCCCCCTCCTGTCTTCTCCTATCATTTTGGATCTCCCCCTCCCCCTCCAGCTTTCAAATCTCTTACTAGCTCTTCTTTCAGTTAGTCCTGACGAAGGGTCTCGGCCCGAAACATCAACTGTACCTCTTCCCAGAGATGCTGCCTGGCCTGCTGTGTTCAACCAGCAACTTTTATGTGTTTTGCTTGAAATTTCAGCACCTGCAGATTTCCTCGTGTTTGCGTGATACAAACCAGCATTGTGTGAGGTCTGTTCTCAGATTACTGCACAATACACATGGCACCATTTAATCTAATGCAGTCAACACCATGAGTCATCCTAATGGTGCGAATTCATGGTCAAAATTGGAGGAAAATCAGCTCATGTATTACAAAAGAAACAGAACAGTAACTTAACTTAGTGATGTTGGTTCCTAATTAGTGACATGAAACATCTGGTCAGTACTCCCGAAAATGGAAACTACCAGAAAAAACTTAGGCTGATGCTTTCATACTGCCTTATTTTATAGATGTGTATTAAAATCTTCTTTCTCCTCTAGTTTGCCCCTAATTTACTATTAGCTTAATCTGATGAACCAGAAAGCCTGAGGCTATCATACACAGATGTTGAGGTCGGATGATCTGAATACAGGGTTGTTTGGACAGATCAGGGAAAATTGCCCTGGGGAAAAGAAGGCTAAAGTAAAACAGTAGCTGGATCTGATCTTTCTTTTATTTTTGTTATGCAATCAATCTGCTCATATGGATTACCAAAATGCAGAAGAAATGACAATGAACATGGTGTATTCTTAGACTTGCATGTGTATATTTAAATGCCAAATAAACTAGAAAGGCAGGAAATAAAATGATAACATTTATATAATTCTTTAGATGACCCACCATGTCCCAGGGAGTTTGTCAGAGTATGGAAGTAATTGAAGTGTAGGCACAGAGCTGGTGTGGAAAGTATGTCAGCCAATATGGTAGCTCCCACAAGGATTAATGAAATAACTCACTAGATCTTTTTCTTTAGGAGATAGAAGTGGGATTAATGTTCACTTAGATACTGGCAGAACTAGTATGCACTTTGAAATAAATAGTATGCAGGTGTTTACTTGAGAGGGTCTCAGTTTAATTTATCGTCTAAAGTTAATATGGCAAGATTAACCTGTGTTCATGAATGCGACAGAATCAATAATCATGGTGTCATCAATTCAAAAAGCTATCCTTTTGGAAGTTTTGTGTTGTGACTTTAGTATCAATTGTCATAATTTCTCATGTCTCATTTCTCATTCTGATACTAAATCCACAAAGCATGCCAGCACTACAAGACCTCAAGTAATCTGCAGAAATTTAATGTAGCTTTGTATACATTGCAATCTCTATTAAAGAAGAAATTTGACTAAATTTACGAAAACATTCAATAAGTAATGAACATTTTAAATAAATATCATCCTACATTTGCTTCATGATGGAAAAAGGGTTATAATATAACTTGTGATTAATCTATTCTATTCCAGTCCATTACAATTTCAAACATCTGATATTTCACATAAACAGGAAACCATCTAAGCAATCTGGAGTTCTATATCCTTTTGCAAATAAGTCTGATTAAATCAATGCAATCCCAAACCTACAATAATTGTGACCACCAGAAAAAAAGGAGGGCTTTTAATGTAAGTTTCAAATTCCCTCTTCTACTTCCAAATAAACCAGAAAGTTCTTAAACCCCATGTGGGAAATCATGGCTAAAGACCCAGCTGTATTCACATACCAACCTTGGCAACTAAATCTCCATTTCTTTCTGACAGTTTTCAGGCATTTTAAGTCAGGAAATTATCTAACAGCAGTAGGCCGGACTTTTTATCTTTTTATCTAAGTAGACAGGACTTTGAAAATGTGATGGGCTGCATGCTGTCACTAACAGATGGGTGGACATTCAAAGGACCACCTTCCTGCCCAGCAATCCAGTGGACGTAGAAATTCACATCCGTTAACCCAACTGTAAATCTCCTCACTGTTCCTGAGTGCAGACGTAGTGAGCCCACTGATCATAATGTTATGTGTCAATTGTGACAAAGAGGACAATATCATCAAGCATGTTAATGAGACCCGAAGACCACAACAAAGAGAAAACTAAAAGAATTTGATTAAAAATGAAGTCTTGCAGTTAGAATCAAAATTAACTCTGGAGCTACTTTGTTAATGTACTGACAACTTTGCACTAATCTCTTGTTACAAAATTAAATATTTTTTCAAAGGCTCTTTGAAAGTATTTGAAGAGATATTTTGGAGGTTTAAAAGCACCCTTTGGTGGTTTTAAAGTTCAGGATGGTTTGGGGTTATGTCTTGGCCATTCATCATTTTTATGGGTCAGGATGGGTCCCAGACATTACCCTCCCATTTGGCCATTTGCAATCATGGCTGGGTGACTGGTGGTGGCACTGAATGCAACCCCCCACCCTGAAATGACTCTGTGAGCAAGTCCAACCTGCTGTGTCGTAGACATCATATAATTTAGCTCTCTTCATCTGGCCATGCAAAATCAGTGTGCAACTGAATGGTTTCACTCGGAGGTCAGAAGATCAGCTGTGGAGATGCAGATTTAATACAGGCGACAAGTTTTTCACTTACTAGTGGGTGTTCCAATGTGGTGCTGACGGTATTATGTCTAGAATGCTCCAAAAAGCATGTTGGGTGTGAAATTGCATCATAATTGTCATGGTCAGAATTGCGAAGTTGAGTGCAATGAGAAATAGCCAGTTACATTTCTGTGTGCTGAAAAATGACTTTGTAGATATTATTGTTTGCTTCTCTGAAATAAAGTGTTATGCAGTTGAATTTCCCTGCATCTCATTTTTAATTTGTTCTGTGTTTCTGTATTCATTTATGGACGCTTGGTAGCGTAGCAGTTTGTGTGATGCTATTACAGCTCAGGACGTTGGAGTTCAGAGTTCAGGCCCGGATTCTTCTGTAAGGAGTGTGTGGGTTTTCTCAGGGTGCCTGAATTCCTCTCACAGTCCAAAGATGTTCCAGTTGATAGGTTAATTGGTCATTGAAAATTGCCTGGTGATTAGGCTGGGGTTAAGTTGTGGGTCGCTGGGTAGCGTAGCTCAAAGGCCCAGAAGGGCCTGTCCCATGCTGTATCTATAAAAAATAAATACAATAAAATGCATTTCAGTTTCAATCTCAGCCTCTTTCCCTGGCCATTTCATTAGGTCGATATATCTTTCTGCATAACAGTGCAGTCTATATACATTCAGTGTGCGGGAATGTTGGCCTGCATGTGTTTTCTTTCAATACTGACCTCATGCCTCTCTAGTAATTAATATCACTGATAAATCACCAGCCTGGGGCAACATGCTGACATTTTGAATTATGCAAGTTTGTTGCAAAAATACATTTATGGTGGTCTCCAATGTTTAAATATGTTTAAGAACATCAGTGCTAATGGCAGTTTATTTTAGTTAGCATTTGTGACAAGCTAATCTATCGGTTAAACAACCTTGAATCATATATTCTTAACTGAAGCTCAGAGCAACTATTTTGAGATGCAGAGGTCTCCTACTTAAAACAAAAACCTTCAGGTTTGAGGGTGAGGGAATAAAGGTGAAGTACATTCTTCCATCTATCATGGAAAGATCAGACAAAAGGTCCCTATTATTTATTTTAGCTTTTATATTTCAGAAGAATACTTTATTTACACTTCTACTGAACTCTGTCTATTTGACATTGTTTATGTGAGAAGTCTCCAGGCAATTCAGATGTCCTGTTTTAGAATTTTCTACTTATTTTGTAAAATCCTTCTTTAAAAAGTAATCTGATTGGGAGAAAGAGTCAAACGACTGTTGTATATCAAGTGATCTGTCCTGTTAAAGTTTTATCAAGCTTAAATTTCAATATTTGCTCCAAAGCCTTTGAGTTCTATCGATATGGCTTGAGTATATCTGAAAATCTTTGCATTCTGACAAGCTTTCAGCGATGGGGAAAGAAGCGAAAGGGCTGAACTCCACAGTATCTTTCTTGCATTAGCTGAATGATACGTATTCAGGTCTGGGTTCGACAGTTTCACAAGTTCAAAATATAAAAATTCATGCTCAATATTTGTCTACTATGAATTAAATCTTTACTAATTATCTTGATCAGGTGATGTTCAGGTTGGGTAATTGACAGGTCACTTCAGAGAGGTGTGAGGAATCAGTCATATCTGGGTTGGATGGTGTAAGAGCAGCAGAATTAATTTTAAGAAGGATTTCAATGAGCCAGTCAGATATTTTCCAAAAACCCTAATTATATTCACTTGCACAGATAACAGTTTTTTAATTGTAATACTTTTAAAACTGGATTCTGATCCCCTAATTGACATGGTAAGAAACTGAACATTTTCTAAAATGTTAATTGGGTCCACTGGATTACTAGTTTAGTAGTGGACTCCCTACATCAGAATATCCATCTAGAATATTATGGAATTGTTAAAACTAACACCTGATGTGCTATGATAAATGATATATTTTCAGATATCTACTCTCCAAAATCAAGATGTGTGACACTAGTCATTCCAAATATTTTTATCTACAGTACTTTCTCAGCACAGGCTAACATTGTAAGAAACTTACAATGATTTGAATCAATTGAGCACATTGAACTTTTAGCTTGTAAACTCTGAGACGTGAAGACCCTTTTTAAATATCACTGCTCTCTTCTCACAACGGTTAATGTTGACAAACTTAACATGGAAATTATAACCCCAAAATCACACAATTAGACTACACACTTACTGGAGATTCTTGTTCAATGGGAGAAGCAGACACATCATAAGAACAGAATATAGAATTCTCAATAGTCCAGTTATTGACCTGACAGTTAAATTTTAGCAGACACTGTGAATGGGAATGTTGACCTGCAGTCTGATCTCTAAAGCCTTGCTCTTACGACAACTCTGTATCATGAATGAAGATAAGTAATATAATGGTTCCATCTTTTCCTCCGTGCTTCCTCAATCAGTTTTCAGTTTCTTTTGTGTGAAATATGCTAGTTTCTAGGGAAATTAAATCTCAGTTTTTTAATGAATACTGGAAGACTGTTCATAATTAACCTGCTAATGAAATTGCAGCAATGCAGAGCTATACACAACCCCAATTACTGAAACTACAATTTTGTTGAAAGATTATTAATTGCAGATAAAAGGATACAAGCAATCCTATGTCTTCCATTAAAAGAGGAACTTCAACTTATCTACTGTTTTAATCAGTGTCTAAATTAACAACTTGGAGAGAATTGGCACCTGCAGGATATCTTACAGAGAGATGACAGCCTTAGTTTGCGGACAGGGTGGGATGGAGGGACTTGTCAGAGCAGTCATTCACTAATGACCCCACATTGTATGAATTGGCCAGAAACTTCTAATCTCTCTTATGAAAAACTCAGTAGCTCTCTAAATAGATTCTTCTAAGTTAAAGATTTTCTTCTCATTTGAAACTTAGTGGGAATAATTAGGGTTTCTAATTTAGAGGTGGGGGGAGTGGAGTAACACCTTCAAATTCCTGTAAGAAAAACAAATGGAGGGAAAGCTAATGAACATGAAACTTTAAAATAAAAAGAATCAGTCCAACTGAAATGCAAAATAACCAGTTGTTATATCATTACATATATTGATAAATAATCAGATAAGCAGTTTGTTGAGAAAGATTGCATTGGCAAGTATTCTATGCTTTTGTATGATTATTTATTTGGAAGAGTCAGATAAGAAAACATAATTCACACACTTGACCTCATCATTCCAGGATACTAACCTAACTATCTAATTGCTGCTTCAATGTAATCAACTTTCCTCTCTTTAGTTATAAAGAGTAATCATCTTGCTCTCATCCTTAATTTTACGCATAGCATTTAAAGGCCAAAGCTGGACAAGGCCTTCTTCTGTATGGAAGACTGAAACAGAAATATAGCTTCAATATTGCAGAAAGAAGTAGAACACCTTATCAATAATTATAAAGTCTGGAACATTTTAATAATAAGATAACAATGCCAAGAGGAACTTAGATGTAGTTAAGTTAGTGCAGAACAAGAATAATAATTGCATTTTATTAAATATTTGCTGCAAATTATATGTGTCTGCTACATTATAAATTTTCATTAATGAGGTGCATAAATACAAAATGTGTCACATTAGTGATAGCATTCAATGACTGGGTTTAATAATGCATATACAAAATTTAATGTGACTGAATTTTTAAATATTGTAAAATCACTTACAGTATGAAAACAACATCAGTAACAAAGTAATTTTATCAATAGTTTGACACATTGGTCTATCAGATTTGTTTTTAGTTTTACATAATGGAAGATTTTCAATATACTTGTCATGCATGACTGTAATAAAATATCTATTTTGCTTTCAGAATAATATTTGTTGAAGACCAATTTAAATATTTAAATAATTATTCCCTTAAAAATTCTCTTTTCTGAGGTAAACAACTGAAGTTTTCAGAGTCTCTTCCTACACACAAATATATTAGCCCTGATTTTAACTCAGCCTATGAGGCAGTGGTTAAGACCATTCACTGTCTGTTACCTCTCATCAACTAAACTTGGGCAAACTTTCCTCTAAACTGAAAGGACT
Source organism: Mobula hypostoma (assembly GCF_963921235.1). Lineage (NCBI taxonomy): Eukaryota > Metazoa > Chordata > Chondrichthyes > Myliobatiformes > Myliobatidae > Mobula > Mobula hypostoma. Next base: position 98,419,542 of record NC_086103.1, on the reverse strand, counting down.
TTGGGAAGTCAACTCCAGGAAGAACGGAGCATTAATATACAGTGGGGAATTGGGGTGCAAGACCATAGCTCCCTGAAAGTGGTAACACAAGTGGATAAGTTGATACCGTCATTGGCTGGAGTATTGAAAATAAAAGTTGGGAAATCATGTTGCAGCTGTATAAAACAGTGGTTAGACTTTACAGCTATCGAAATATTTGAACAACATTTGAAACATTGTGTGCAGTTCTGTTTACCACATAGCAAGAAAGATGTGAAATGAAGAAAGTGCAGAAGATATCCACCAGGAAGTTGCCTGTATTGGAACGTATTAGGAGAAGTTGGACATGGCCATCAGATCTAACAGGAAGAGTACCTACAAAGCAGTGGAGATAGTTTTTTATTGCCCCAACTTACTGTCATTTACATCCAGGTGTAAATGAAAAAATTCAGAAAATGTTGTAACGTCTATACCAGCGAAAGGAAGGGGATACACAGGTCAGTCTCTGGTTGCTGTTATTGGGCTTACTCCTTTTGGAATGTGCAGATATAAACTTAAACCTATCTTTCTTATGCCTCCGTCCAATATCTGCAGCATTGTTATTGATTGTGGAAGTAGAAGCAGGCTCCGGATATTTTGTTAGCATCTGCCAATTGTGACCTGTTTACCTCATGACCCAGTCTTTTTGCTCACCAGTTTGGTTTTCTACATTAAAATGAAACAAAGGTATTGACTCTCAGCAGAAAGGCCATTTCAACTAGAGGCATAGACATGGTGAAAATCTCTGCACACACTTTTATCCACAGTCTGGTTCATTTTCATCAGTGAAAGTGATATCAGCCTTTGAGTTGTTAGGGAGTATTCTGGAGTCATGTTAGTATACCATAGCAGGTATTAATAGAAGCAAGAACTAGTCCTCAGTTGTTATTGTAAATTGCAAGCAAATTGAAGTTAAACTGGCTCACAGACAAAGACTACGTCCACACTAGACCGGATAAATCCGTAAACAAAGATTTTTCTCTTCGTTTTGACCCTCCGTCCACACTGAAACGGCATTTTCCTCCTCCGAAAACGGAGCTTTTCTAAAACATACTCCAGAGTGTTTAAATCTGAAAACGCCAGTTGGCCGTTGTGGTGTGTACGGGGTAACCGGCTATTTTAAAGCCGCTGTCATGACGTGCCGGAACAAATGGTGGCAGCAGCACGGCATTTCATTGTTTTCCTGAACGCAACCTCCAACACCACAACAATATCTGACAATAGATGTGTAGCAGCCTAATGTAACATTGTTATACAAGATAACACTGATGCAGACATGTTTTATACATTTAACAAGGGGCTTTATTAATGTATTGCTTGTGGAAATATTTAATAGATGCAATTGTCACTTTTGCCCAGTAACTCGTTCTACTGCACATGCTAAACACAGCAAAACAATACACAAAGACATGGCAAGAGTAAAGGCAAACAAATGACTTAACAGCAAATTTCACTTTTGCTCAGTAACAAGCCTTATTGCATTTAGTTGTAGCTGTCGCCCCTTTCATCGGTGAAGGGACTATTGCTGTAGGAAATGTTTCTGGACAAACGCACACAAAGTCTTTTGTTTGGCAATTTCCTTTTAAGTTTTTCTGGTCTGTAACTGGACAAACGAGCACCAAGTATACTGTTTCCTCTTCACTTGTTTTCTGTGTGTCCTGCGCATGCCCAGTAGGAGGAGATTTGCCCAAATATCCATTTTAATGTTGACAGAGGTATTTTGAAAAACGCCTAGTGGGAATACCTGTTGTTTTTACGTGAAACCGGCTTTTTCAAAATTACCTGGTCTAGTGTGGATGTAGCCAAAGCGGCATGGTTTGCAAATTAGAGACTGGGATACATTTGCATATACATCAGCCAAACATTAAGACAATGGGGTTGTATTAATTGGCCTGCATCAATCTGGACAACTAAGGATTTAAGTAATCTACTTCATTGTAAATAAATTCTGGGAAGCTTGCAATTAGTTTGCCCCAGCAGAGGTGTTAGAACATTCAGAGGTGTTTCCCACTGTAAGTATGTAATTCAAAGGCAGCATTTTAAACCCAAAATATTGAAGTAAACAATGTCATTGCAACTACTGAAATTGTATTGAATAACCTACTGTTACTTCTGATCTTAAGGATATAAAATGTGATGCACTTTTTAATTTGTGAGACTCTGCCGCGAGGTCTCCAAGAGAATGTCTGTTTATCTTGATGAGCAACGACTTCTATATCATCAGCTTCAGTGTCTCTTCGGTGACTTCATTTCTGGTCACAACAGAGTCATCATATCATGGAGCTCAGAAGCAGGTCCTTCTATCCAGCAATTACATATCAATATCAAGTTTCCTGGCTCCCACCACTTTATTTTCACCATGGATGTTCAGTCCCTATATACTGCCATCCCCCACCAGGAAGGTCTCAAAGCTCTCTGTTTCTTTTTGGATTCCAGACCTAACCAGTTCCCCTCTACCACCACTCTCCTCCGTCTAGTGGAATTTGTCCTTACTCTTAATAATTTCACCTTTGGCTCCTTCCACTTCCTCCAAACTAAAGGTGTAGCCATGGGCACCGGTATGGGTCCCAGCTATGCCGGCCTTTTTGTTGGCTTTGTAGAACAATCCATGTTCCAAGCCTATACTGTACTGGTATCTGTTCCCCACTTTTCCTTTGCTACATCGATGACTGCATTGGCGCTGCTTCCTGCACGCATGCTGAGCTCGTTGACTTTATTAACTTCTTTGCCTCCAACTTTCACCCTGCCATCAAGTTTACCAGGTCCATTTCCGACACCTCCCTCCCCTTTCTGGATCTTTCTGTCTCTATCTCTGGATGTTGTCTACTATAAGCCTACTGACTCTCACAGCTATCTGGACTATTTCTCTTCTCACCCTGTCTCTTGCAAAAATGCCATCCCCTTCTCGCAATTCCTCCATCTCAGCCACATCTGCTCTCAGGATAAGGCTTTTCTTTCCAGGATGAAGGAGATGTCCTCCTTTTTTAACGAAAGGGGCTTCCCTTCCTCCACCATCAACTCTGCTCTCAAACGCATCTCCCCCATTTCACGCACATCTGCTCTCACCCCATCCTCCTGCCACCCCACTAGGAATAGGGTTCCCCTTGTCCTCACCTACCACCCCACCAGCCTCTGGGTCCAACAGATAATTCTCCATAACTGCCGCCAAATCCAACGGGATCCCACAACTAAGCACATCTTTCCCTCCTCCCTTCTCTCTGCTTTCAGCAAGGATCACTCCCTATGCGACTCCCTTGTTCATTCGTCCCCCCATCCCTTCCCACCAATCTCCCTCCTGGCACTTAACCTTGTAAGCGGAACAAGTGCTACACATGCCCTTACACTTCCTCCCTCACCACCATTCAGGGCCCCAGACAGTCCTTCCAGGTGAGGTGACACTTCGCCTGTGAGTCGGCTGGGGTGATATACTGTGTCCGGTCCTCCCGATGCGGCGTTCTATATATTGGCGAGACCCGACACAGGCTGGGAGACTGTTTCATTGAACACCTACGCTCTGTCTGCCAGAGAAAGCAGGGTCTCAGCCCGAAACGTCGACTGTACCTCTTCCTAGAGATGCTGCCTGGTCTGCTGCGTTCACCAGCAACTTTTTAGTGTGTTGCCCAATATCAATTACCCAGCTTTACTCATTTTATTTACTATTCATCAGTGTCTTGTCAATTCGAACATTGATCTAGATATTAGTTAAATATTGTGAGGTACCAGCCACTACCATTCACTCAGACAGCATGCTCCTGATTCCAACCGCCCCCAGCTCGAAAACTTCTTTTTTAGATTTTCTCTTGTGACGAGAATACACATAGATAAGATGTTAGTTGTCCTATGTGATCAGCAGTTGGTCTGCCACCTGTCTTCAAGAGAGAGATAAGGAACACAATGAAACAGCATCTGGAGATGTGTAATGAAGGGACAGGAGAGAGAGAGCTGTCTGGAGCGGCTCCCCCTTTGAACCCTGAACTGTTTGAAGTGATGGACAGGCGATACCCCAGCAGGGGGATAAAAAGGGACAGGTTCGCTAAGGCAGGACACACACGACACCCGAGGTAACGAGACCCTGGAAGCGGTGCGCCTCTCACGAGTCGGTGGGAAGTATCGGACAATGCACAGGGTGGAAAGGTACGATCAGCGGGAACCCGGTGTGTGTCCGCCCTTGCTTGGGTGCCGGGTTCACTGCAGAGGATCGACCGCATCTGAAGGAGGGGTCACAGTCGGTGACCTCAGGTGACATCACCAAGGACCTGCCCAAAAGCTGATTGTGAGCAATTATCGCCGGTCTGTGAGTGGAAGCCGTTTCTGAATGATCAGTCATTCCCGTTCTCTCTCTCTCTCTCCCCCACAACATTGTCCATCGCCATGGCAACGGTTATTGCGAACTGAACTAAATTGGACTAAACTTTTGTGTCACTTTGAAATTTGGTCATTTACCCCTAGACAGCGATAGAGCTTGATTGATGCTGTTATCTTAATTCTGTGCACATGTGTGTTTATCACTGCTGAACTGTTGCATTTATTATCCTTTCGATTACTGTGTTGCTTGTTTCTTTAATAAAACTTTCTTAGTTCTAGTAATCCAGACTCCAACTGAGTGATCCATTTCTGCTGGTTTGGCAACCCAGTTATGGGGTACGTAACACTCTAAACTCATATGCTCTCTACCAGGGGCAAATGTTTCTCCAATTGCTTCAGAAAATTTTGTATACTGCTATCTAATTCCCCCTCAGCCTCCTTTGCTCCAAGAAAACCAAACTTGCCTTTGCAGTCTCTCATTATAAGTGAGATGCTTCAGACCAGACAATTTTCTCTTAAATCTCCTCTGCAAAGTCTCCGGTGAAACCCTCTAGTTCAGTGGCCAGAACTGCAGACAATTTTCTGGCTATGGCCAAATCAACATGTTAGTAGGTTGACCTGTAATCTCCCTGTTCTTGCTTTCTATACTCTGGATAATGAAGTCAAGTATCCCATATTGTAACTGTGAATGAGCCACATGAAGACTGGAGGGGTAGATGTAAAAAGGGTATATTCAGCATGATAAGGAAGAATTCAGGAGAGTCTCTCTCTCCTGGAAACACTAAAGAATTCTGCAATACAATGTAGTTTTATACTTTTAAAACTCAACGATAGTATATCATTAAATGCAGTTTCATTAGTTAAAATTACTTAGCTTCAAGATTTTAGATGTAGACGGGTGTCTTTGTAGAAATACAACGTCTTCAGGGATCCTTGCATGTGCACAACGCGGTGCCAATATTTCTCAATACTCAGTCATTGTGCATGTCCTATGCTTATTAATCCTTCCAAAGTGTATGAGCACACACTTATCAGGATTAAATTCCATGTTTTGTTGCTCTGGTTATGTTACAATTGTTCAATGTCATCCTGTCACTCAGAACTATGCTTCTCACTATCAAGCAGTTTCAATTTATGAATGTCAAATACAAAATTAATAATAATACCTGTTCAATTTACATAATAGCCATTAATGCATACCACGAACCACAAGAATTATAGCATCAGACCCTGCAGTACATAACTGGACACAGCCTTCTCCCACCATCACCTTCTGACTCCTGTTACCAATACAAATTTTGGTCTAATTGCCAACTTGCACTGAATCCCAAGGGCTCTCGCCACACTCTACAAAGAATATGGAGGCTTTGGAGAGGGTGGAGGAGAGGTTCACTGGGATGTTATCTAGATTGAAATGTATTCACTATCAGAGGAGATTGGACGAATTTGGGTTGTTTCCTCTGGAGCTTCTAAAGCTGAGGGGTGACCTGACAGAAAGATATAAAATTATAAGAAGCATACTGCTGATAGAGTGAATGGGTTAAAAATATTAAATATTATAGAGCTCTGGCTTAAGGTGAAAGGGGAAAAGTTCATAGCAGCTATTTTTTATACAGAGAATGGTAGGTTGCTGGAATATTCTGCCAGGGCAAGTGGTAGAAGCAGATATGGTAGCAATGTTTAAGTGGCATTTGGATATATACGAGGAATAGGAAGAACATGCAGCAAATTAAATTAATTTAAATTAACGTTATTACTGGTGCAGCCATGATAGGCAAAGTAGCCTGTTCTTGTGCTGCACTGTATTCCGTGGTTACCTCTCTGTATCTATACAAGTCAGCATAATCACTTCTAGCGATTACAACCTTAGAGGTAGTACTCTTTAATTTAAGAATTAGCCTCTCAGAATGCATTCACCACCAGGATTTTCCAACACAGAGGAATGGGTTTGAAGTAAGATCACTCTAAGGTTTTCCTGATGACTTGCCTGCATCACGTCCTCTGCCTGGTGGTCATCCGTTTCCTTTCCAGTGGCCTTTCCTTAAGCCGCATGCTGACCAAGCGGTAAAGCAGTCATCCTCATGGATTCACTGCCTTCAGTCATTGCTCAAGTTCCAAAGCTCAGTGCACAAAATGATCAAGCTGGAGGCAGCTCCCACAGATAGCCATCCAATCAACAAGGAATTCTTCAGAATTTCCACACGTTTCAAACTGTAAAACACAGAGGACTAAACATATAGCCGTACTTTTAATTTAAACACTTCAAAAGCAAATTCAGAGTAAAAAGCCAATGAACTAACCAATCTTGACTGCCAGTATGAACTAGATGTCAGACCATTATATATTTGCATTTGTTACTTATCTTCCCCTTCTTAACAATGGAAAGGGATGTGATTATCAATCATGTTTCCTGAATTTAGTCTTCACTGATGTTGATAATAAAATAATTGAAGGAATCACTTGATTTTGGCTCAAAGCTGTGATCCCTCAGTTCAACTGCCATTCACCCTCTGATCCTTGACAAGGATTTCAGAGTGCAATGTCAGCACGTGTTTAACGTGTGAATTGTACAGACAACTTTGTATGGAGCTAACCCTTTCCAACTGTTTACTTGGTTGAGACCTGACATTAAAGCTGTCCATGCTCCTCAAGTAGAGAATGAGTGAAAACACTCACACCCAAATTATCCAATGAACAACCATACTTTTTAGATCTTGCTGCTACCATAGGAACAAGAAAATGAATTAACCTTTCCTCCTCCACTGAAAATTTAAAACAGATCCCTTCATTCGTCTAGCAAGGCCTCTAGTGCCAGGGATTCACCAACCTAGCGCATACTTCTCTGTAATGAAGAACCTGCTCCAAAGAAGTTACTTGTGATTTTAAATTGTTCTGTTCCTGCGTAAACACAAAATGGGGTCGATGCAGTATGAGCAATTGTCAACAGAGCCCAAATTTGTAATTTAACGGTGTTGTCAGGATTAAGTTTTTTTGGCTTGTACGTTTTTTTGCCTCAACATTTCAGTTCAGTCAAGATGGCAGCTTTAGAACAATAAATTGCAACTTATATGTGACCAAATTACAGAATCATATACTATACCTTGCATTGACCTATACTGCTGAGGTATGTAATCGTTAAATTGATTTATCGCTATCTGTATGAGTGTCGTCTTATTGGTTGTTCTTTATGGGTATTCTTAGTACAGGTGGGCTAAATAGTCATTGTGGACTGTAGAGCCAAGTCTGTGCTTGACAATTGTATGACTCTGAAGTCCACAAGAAATACAGTATAAAAGTGTTCATAATCAGATCATTAGGGCACAGGGAATGCTTTCAATAGAATGTATTTACATTCTACAGGTAAGGTTAATTTCACCCTCAAAGCTTTTACTTAGCAAATGGCTTCATTCTAGTTGCTTTACTGCACTCTTGTGGAGATCTGACAAAGAAAGTCAGCGAGTAGTTACAGGGCTGTTCAGCCGAAAATCGAGAGTAGCCTGAGTTGATAAACAGCCCAGCCAAATCACTGGCATGTGTTTATGTTTGAATGTCAAACTAAAGCATTTAATTAGTGGAAAATTAATTGCACTTCTCCATCAAAGGCCACACAGTATTACTCTAATACTCAGCATCACCATTATTACAATACAAATGTTTCTGCAGTCTTTTCTGAGTTATATTGGTCTGATATTTTACAAAGTTTGCTCACTTAACTACCCCAAAGACAAAAATATCATGTAGACTGGAGTATTTCTTCTGGCATCACAGATAGCAGTAAGAATATTATCAGAGCTGTGCTATTAATTTTAATAATCTCATGTACTTCTACTAATTTAAGATCTCCTCATTTTCTCTATTCAGCCATTGACAACCTTCCCAATAAGATCAAAGTTCAGACTTAGGAAAAAGCTTCCTTTTAAAATATGAGAAAAAATTATGTTTGGCTGTAATTAAAGCTGTCTTTGCAAGTTACAAAGAATATAGTACAAGTATAAGTTTCCACTCTAGTTAAAGTAATCTTTTTGAATAATCCTGATGTGTTAAGAGAACTATGTATGCATTGAACTTATTGCCTGTCTGCTCCATTATTACATTGTGTGATAGCCAGATTGAAAGAGATCTATCTCTCTGAAATTTCTTCCGTACTATTGTGAAAGATCTGTGATTCACCACCCATGAGGCAGTCACTGAATGACCCCCTCAGTTGGAGTGGTTTTCTGCTGTGATAATGAAGTGCTGCCCTGGCATCTGAATATTTTCTAAGGCTTTTTTCAGTGTACAGATGCTGCTTTGCAAAGCCTGGTTGAAAATAATCTGATATTGAACACAAGAAAGCATTGTGCTTCTCAGGAATTCATAATGCAACTGCTATTTGGTTAAGAAGGAATCTTTAACTGCTAGAAAGGCCATAAATTTCAAACTTGACTTCATTAATTCTCTCCTCCCAGAAAAGGATGACAGTTCTGCACTGAATGCAAATTCAGTCATTCGCACTTAGGGTGAACTGATAAACAAGGCATACATTAACAAAATAAAGCAAAGATGAATCTTGGTGTCACAAAAAGATACATAAGGCGAATTTAGATGAGATAAAAAAAAGTGGATAGCCTAATAATCACCGCTATATTTGTAACTCCAGAAAATAATTGATAGAAAAACATGCAAGCTGGGATACGTGTCTAGTCCAGTTTTTACTTTCCTTTTCTGAGGTGTGCACATATGATGTATTGGTATAATGGTGTATGCCATTTACATGCTTTTACATATATCCCATAATGAATTATGTAAACAAATAAAGGATGGTTAATCAAATAAAATACTTACAATACTATCGAAAATATTACTGAAATATTAAATACTCAACACTCCTCCCTACTTAGCTGTAAACTCCAGCATAATATAGAATTCATCTCAACTCAAGTACGTAATATATTGCTGTCTAGTCATATATACACGCACAGTATACGAGACCATACAACAACTATACAGACATCCACAGCAGAGTGCATTTTAATTATCCTATTCAGGCATAAAGACTGAATCGCTGTGGAGGATTTCTTACTCTTGTGGGATAATGTCTTTCTTCACAAGGAAGGTCACTCTGCTTGGCAGGTGAGACTTGTGGCTCTCAAACAATCTTGGTTCTGGAGCCTCCTCCGTGGTGGTTGTAGGAGTTGACTCTGGGACTGCAGGAAGTGGTTTTGACAGCTCTGGGCACCTTTCTTCTCTAACAGTTGACTTCACTGTCCTCAACTGATTAATGTGTCATCTCCAAATGGCATCAGATGTAATCTCCACTGTGTAGTTCTGTCCTTAATCTTTCCAAGTCTCGGCTTTTGATCATCTCTTAGTTCCCGGAAAGGACTGCTTGTTGAGGAGTGAAACATTGCACTTCCTTGTTTGAGGAACCCCACAGCTGTTAGTCCTGTAAACTCGAAGGAACAGTATAGCTGGTGAGTTGTTGGCTGTGGAGTGTGCTGCACTGCAGAATGCAAGAGGAAATTGGTGAGCTTCTGATTCAGTGTCAGTGTAGTGTGTTCTGTTGACATTGTAGTACATTCTTTAAACTCTGGACAAACCTTTCCACCAAACCATTTATAGCCGTGTGGTGATGGTTCAATTGTAATATGTCTTATTCCATTCACTTTCAGGAATGACTGAAACTGTTCCACAGCAAACCATGGTCCCCTGTCACTGACTACATATTCTGGAACACCAGTCCTTGAGAAGAGGCTTCTTAACACATCAACAGAGTACAAGACTAGTAGAGACTATTGAGAACATTTCTGGCACTTTGTAGGAGCATCCACTACTACCAAGAAATTTGCGTCCATAAATGGTCTGGGAAAATCCACATGAATCCTCTGCCAGGGCAATGCAAGCTATTCCCAGGGATGGAGAGGTGGTGCTCTTGGCATCTTCTGGATGTGTTCAACCCAGTCAGTGCATGGCAAGCTGCTCGATCTGCTGACCTATTCCAGGCCACCAGACAAGGCTTTGACCCAACGCTTTCATTTTGACCACGCCTAGATGACTGGCATATAGCACCTCCAACACTTTAGCCCTCAGCTTGGATGGTACAACAACTCTCAATCTCCACATAAAGCAACCAACGTCAAGGGCGTTCATCCTGGTGCTGGGAAAAATGGAGGAGCTGTAATTTCTCCTGCACAATCCAGCCGTTTCCAGTGGCCATGCAGACCTGAGACAGCGTGGGGTCTTTTCTGGTTTCCCCTTAGATTATCTCTGCCGTTATTGGGTGACTTTCTACTTGCATTAGGGAGAATACCTCAAGAGAAATGTCATCTTTTATTGAATGTCATCATTTTTTGCAAAGTTTTCCTTTTCCGTGGTTAAACGGGACAACCATCAGCATTACCATGATTAGTCATCATCTTGAATTCGATCTTTATACTTGTGTTCTCCAAGAAACACTTGTTCTGCTGCTGTTAGTGGAGCACACTTCTGTGGATTAAAAGTGGACACTAGTGGTTGATGACCAGTAATAAGGGAAACTCTCTCTCATACAGTATTGGTTGAAATGTTTTACTCCCTAAACTAGATTCAAGGCCTCTCTGTCAATCTGTGCTAAATTGTTCTCAGCAGCAGTAAGGGAACGACATGCACTTCCATCACTCATAACATGATATTACTGCATATGTACCATAAGGCGAGGTGTCACAAACAAGCTTCACTGGACAATAAATGTACAGTGTCATTTATTTTGCCTTCAGGAAAGTCACCTCATACTGCTTTATCCATTGCCATTTCTTCCCGATCTGGAGAAATGAATTCAAGATGTGAAGCACAGTAGCCAAGTTTGGCTACTTGAAAAATCCTAAAAAGGTCTGCAACTGTGACACATTCTTTGAACTTGTGTCATCCACCACTGACTGAATTTTCTCAACATACTCGAGTAAATTCTTGTGCGTGAATGGTGTGACCACAGTAGATGATGCTTGGGTTAAAGAATTCACACTTGTTGCATTATGCTCTGAGCCCATAATCTCTTAATCTGTTTAATACTGTCTTGAGTTTTTGGAGATGTTCCCTGTCATCCTTTTCAGCAACAATTATGCTATCCAAGTCACTCGTCTACTAGTAACCCAGTACTACCTGTCGCATGGTCGGGTGGTCGGCGACTAAACCAGCTCCCCCACCAGGCTTGCCTGGTGAAGAGGGTGGCTAGACACCCTGCAGGACGAAAAACAAGACCTGTCAAAGGGCGGGTGAACCCTCTCGTAGAGTTAATGGCCTTCTAGCAAATACGTGCTGTGAAGCGTGGAAAGGGCATCCTTTGCATCAAAGCTTGGTCTGGACATTCACTGCAACAGAACTTCCCCAGCCGTCTTGAACTCCACCATGCTGCTGGATCTGGGAGCGGATGTCGAGAGGGTGGGTCTGGACCTGTGCAACACCCTACTCATTTAACATCCACTCACGCACACGCTGCTCCTTTCTGCACTGAAAGGAACTATCATCATCCTATGGGATGAATAGCCAGAGCGAGAGAGAGAGAGAGAAAGAGAGAGAGAGATCCAGGTAACACTGAATGCTTGGCCAGAAAGATTTGTAAAGCTATCCTCTATCCTGGCCTGAAAGTATTGATCTACTTTCAGTACTGGGCTGATGCTGACCTTAAAATCACCATAGTTCCTGACAGACCCATCTTTCTAGGCTACTGAGACTGTTGGCATTGCCAATGGGCCCCACTCAGCTTTGGAAAGGATTCCTTCATTCTCCATGCAGTCTAGCTCACTGGCTGCTTTATCACAGGTGATATAAGGAACCGGACGGGTGTTGTAAAACTTTGGCATGGCATTTTAATTTAATACTATTTTAGCTTTTATATTTTTGATTTTTCCAATGCCATCTTTGAACCGTTCTGTGCTATTATCCAGTACCTTTCTGTAATTTGCTTTCAGTTGACTCTCTTGCAGGGGATGTGGCATGCTAATAGTGGAGAGATCTCCCATGAAGTTGCAGTTATCTCAGCCAGTGCTGGCCCTCCTACTTTAACCAATGTGGCTTATTAGTTTTTGTATTTCACTGTTACGGATGTCATTCCCACAGGAGTTATCCTTTCTCCAGTATAAGTTCTTCAATGGATATCTGTAGGCTTCAGTTCAGTATCTTTGAAGTGTTGTAAAAACTCATTTTGTCAAATGACTGAAACAGCCAAGCCAGTGTCCAATTCCTTTTTAATTAAGTTGCAGTTTTCTTCTGCTGTAAGCCATACTGCTTGTCTATTGACAGTTTTCACATTGTAAATCTTAAGGCTATTCAGTCCTGGGTCACTCTCATCACTATCAGATTTTTCATCAATAGCATGCAGACTAGTGCTCTTTCTGAAACTGCAACTTAACTTTCTATCTTTTTCTCTTCCCTGTGCAGTCCATTTATTTTTGTTTGCCCAACATGCTGTTTGTATGAGTCCTATTTTGTTACATTTTCTGCATGTTTTTCCTTTAATGCTACACTGATCTAGTATATGTGAGTCTTCCCACAACAGTAACACTGCTTGTTTGGCCAAGAAGGTTTCTGTTTAGACGTACAATTTTGTTCATCCTCGCTTACATTCCTGACTGCAACTCAATTCTGCTTCTGGCTTCTGTTTCCATTGATACATCAATTTCAACTGTTTCTTGAAATGTGAGTTGTGTTTCAGTTAGAGCCATTTTTGAATGCTCTCTTGTAAGATTACAAAAATAAAGTGATGTCCCAGTGTATTATTAAACTCATAACTGAACTAACAATGCTTGGTCAATTTCTTCAATTCAGCCACATAAGCTGAAATAGACTCCCCTTCCTTTTGATTCCATCTACAGAATCTAAAGCATTCTGCAATCAACAATAGTTCAAGTATACCTGCATTATGTTCACGTTATCAGCAAAGCTCATTTCGACTGTTTTGGTTGAAGCTGTTATACTTCTAAGCAAATTGTATATTTTTGCAGCTATTGCACACTGGCATACACTTTTCAGTGGCTATTTAATTTTCTTCAAAATGCTGTTCAAATCGTTCACTGTACATTACCCAGTTATCTGATGTGCGATCAAATGTGTCTATCTTCCAATATAGCCAGCCATTTCTGCTTTTTAAAATTCTTTATTATCACTAAAACTACTCATTTTTATGAACTTGTGAACCTTGTCCATTTCTTGACAATCTTCTAACTTGAACATCTTTCCCCCCTTCCGAAGAAACGTGTTGCGCTTTTTTAAAAACTTGAATGTCTCCCCATCTGAAGTTAAATATGCTGCACTCAACAGTTAGGTAGTTGTCTCAGGTTTGTTTTATAACTACCTCATCACCACTGTTATATTTTGTAACTGCAGAAACTAATCATAAGATAAATACAGGAGCCAGGGATATGGGTCTACTTTCTTTTTTACTTTTCTTTAGTGAGGGGTGAAATTATGCTATTCATGTACATTTATATGTAACTTGTAATTAATTACATGAACAAACAAACATTGAGTAATTAAACAGAATATTTACAGGATTACTCAAATATTACTGAAATATTAAATACATTACATCATCAGCTGCTGTGAATCATCACAGTGATGAGAATTTGAATATATCTAGTTGGATCTAGAATTACTTAATTTGAGTAGAAGGCTGGAAATTACCTAAATAACAGAGGGAACGCTGATTTGTCAGACCTGTCAGGGACTTCACAAAGCACTGATCGGGCCTCACTAGGAGCATTGTGAGTAGTTTTGGGCCCCTTATCTGAGAAACTGGAAAAGATTCATGAAAATTATTCCAGTATTGAACAGCTTATCATATGAAGAGTGTTTGATAGCTCTGGGCCTGTATTCACTAGAATTTAGAAAAATGAGGGGTGACCTCATTGAAATCTATCAAATGGTGAAAGGCCTTGATAGAGTGGATGTGGAGAAGATGCTTCCATTGGTGGGAGAACCTAAGACCAGAGGACACAGCCTTAGAACAGAGGGGTATGCTTTTAGAACAAAAATGAGAAGCAGTTTCTTCAGCAGAGAGTGGTAAATCTGTGGAATTTGTTGCCACAGGAAGCTGTGGAGGCCAAGTCTTTATGTATATTTGAGGCAGAGGTTGATAGATTTTTGATTGGTCAGGGTATGAAGGGATATTAGGAGAAGGCAGGAGACTAAGGTTCAGAGGGAAGATGGATCGGCCATGATGAAATGGCAGAGCAAAGTCAATGGGCCAAATAGCCTCATTCTGCTTCTATCTCTCATGGTCTTATGATATAGTGCAAATAAATGTATTTAAATTATAAATTTATACAAATATAAATCTTGCTAATAATGAAAATATTCAATTGTTATAATATGGTAACTTGATATTAAAAAAATGGTTGAATATAAATTACTTCACATAAAGCTTTAATGCATACCCAGCTTGGCTGGTATCAACAAATACTTCCAAACAGAAGTCACAATCTAAATTGACTAAAGATGTGAAGAGTAAGGAAATTAGTTTTTGGTTATAGAAAAAAATATATTGGTCAGTTGTTAATTCAGGCAGAGGAAAGACACGTGGAGTTTAATCCAGATAAGAGTGTCAGAGGATTAGAGGTGATCTGACAGAGGTGTATAAGATGATGAGAGGCATTGATCATGTGGATAGCAAGAGGCTTTTCCCCATGGCTGAAGTGGCTAACAAGAGGGGGCATAGTTTTAACGTACTTGGAAGTAAGTATAGAGGGGACATCAGGGGTAAGTTTTTCACACAGAGAGTGGTGGGTGCGTGGAATGCACTGCCAGTGAAGATGCTAGGGGCAGATACAATAGGGTCTTTTAAGAGACTCTTAGATAGGTACATGGAGCTTAGAAAATTAGAGAGCTATGCAGTAGGGAAATTCTAGGCAGTTCCTAAAGTAGATCACATGGTCAGCTCAACCTAATGGACCAAAGGACCTGTAAGGTGCTATAGGTTTCTATGTTCTCAGTGTGAAGTGATGTGTTTGATGAAGTCAGGTAAATGTGAAGTGTATTTTAGTGTGATGTGAAGTGTATAATAAGTGTGATGTATTTTTGGAGGTCAGATTAGGTTCAGACCTTCACGGTGAAGAGGCTTGGAGAGCATTCTTGAAGAAATGAAACCTGATGGACAGATCCAAAAATCCCTGAAAATAGCAACACAGGTGAATAAGATACTAAAGAAGACATACAAGAAAGGGAAATTGTGGTATACAGTACAATTTGTTGATAATGTCACATTTGTGGCATTTTTAGTTGGCAGGGTATTGAAAGGATACAGTCCTGAAGGTTCACTAGGATGTTGCCTGGGACAAAGTGTCTCAGCTATAAGGTGTGGCTAGATTTGTTTTCTATGGATTGAAGGAGGATCAGCAGGGGAAAACTAAAATGGAAGTCCAAGACTATCAGGGGCAATAGATGGATTGAACATGAATACATTTTTTCCTGTGACAGAGGATGTAAGTTTCAGCTAGCAATAAAAGGTTTATAAAGGATATAAGGAGGACTTTTTTCACCCAGAAAGTGATTGGAGATTGAAATACACTGCTTCAGGAGGTGGTAGAAGCAAAGACTCCCCCAGCATTTAAGTTCTTTCTTGATAAATCCTTGATTTGCTAAGACATTGAAAGTCATGGACTATGTGCTGGTAAATAGGTTCAGTATAGATGATACTCAATGATTAGCATAGGCAGAGCGAACTGAGGGGCCTGTTCCAGTGCTGTATGTTTCAGGAAAAATCACAACACTGTCCTGTCATCATGATTAAGGCAAACGTTGTATACTGGCATTTAAATCTGTCCAATCTTATTTACAAATGATTTCTATTGCTTTTAAAAATTTCTAGATGAGAGACAAAGTACCTTAAATATGACATGAAGAATACTTGAATATGATGTTTCCCTGAACATGAAAACAATTCCCCAACACTGATTATGTTTGAACTATCAGGTGCAGTAAATATAATTTTTTTGTAATATCTCTCCCTCAACCTGCATCACAAAACAGAACATTTCATCATTATCATATTCTTTATAAAAGTTTGCTATATATAAATTGGCTCCTGCTTTTTTAACCATGCTGTGGTATTTTTTCTGCCAAATTATCAAGACAAATGAAGGCACAGCAGACCTTACAAAATCATGCTGCATTTATCAGCTAAGTTATCAATATGCCTACAAAGGATATATGACGGATTAGAAGGGATTGCTCCCTTACAGGATATTGACCATGATCGGGGAGAGAAAGATGAACTACAAAAACTAAAGAGACAACACGGAGTAGGAGTCTATGCAAAGACAGACTTCATGATGAAAAGAAATATCGAGTAATTTATCAAAAAAAACTGTGGCTTTGTGTATTTTGGGAAGAAAAGCAGAAATTGGAAGTGTATATTCAATAGAACCCTGGATAAACAGAGGATTCAAAGCTTATCAAGGTTCTTATTCCTTTTAAAGAATTAATGAGTGGCAAAAATAATTCAATAAAAGCAAGCAAAACTGTTTGGTTGAGCAGAAGTTGAAACCATGGAACCATTTAGAAATGAGAAACTCTAAGATGGCACGGCCTGAAAAGATATATGATATGACATTGACTGACTCCATTGTTGTACTGACCAATGTTTTCCTGAAATACTCATAGTGGATCTGACAGATCCCCATTTAAAATGAAAACCGATGTTGATCACAATGGCAAAACAAGACTGAGCAATGTCTAAGACCCAGAATTTTAACTGTAATTCATTCAGCATTGTGTGATTGGAAATGACTTTAGCTACAGTGAAATGAGATGAGAAAAATTGTCTTGCTCGGTGCTACAAAGTGCCTGTAACATTGTGTACTGAGTGTGATTGTTTTTTTTCAAGGAAATGACAAAATGATGTGTCACAGGATGTGCCAGCATTAGCTCACAGAGAAACATATGTAACATTCCGTTATATTGGCTCGTGTATGTCTAGGGGAAATCCCGCCCAGCCCCTGCTTCAACACTCCCCACCAGGGTTGGTGGCCGCCCAAATCAATCACAACGTCAATCATCAGCCAGCACACCCAGTAAATTTTAACAAATACACTTTATAGATATTACTAATTCTATGACATTAATATACATTTGATACAGAGAGGAAAGTAATGAAAAAAAAGGCGCCAACACTTATCAAAGTCCAAAGTCCAAGTTCTTCGCGCGCTACCGTTGGGGCTCAATTCGACTTCAGACGACCACCCGAATTCCGTCGACTCACAGCTCGGGACCACCCTTAGTGATCAACTGGAG
This sequence comes from Mobula hypostoma, assembly GCF_963921235.1. Taxonomy (NCBI): domain Eukaryota; kingdom Metazoa; phylum Chordata; class Chondrichthyes; order Myliobatiformes; family Myliobatidae; genus Mobula; species Mobula hypostoma. The sequence continues at coordinate 98,401,977 of NC_086103.1, read as the reverse complement.
CCTCTCCGCACGTCCGCGGTCCTCCTCGTCTCTCCTCCGACTCCCCGCCAAAACTCAGTCCACAGTCATATCATACAGCATGGTATCCGAAAACAAAACGATACATAACCACCCATTGGCTAATAGAACCCTGCTATCTCAATTTAAAGTAAAACAAACTGCTAGCGCAAACTCTCTTCAGCGTTAAAGCACAACAAAGCCGCATTCCCCAGATTAACATAACAAAGTCGCCATTTTAAATGTAACAAAAGAAAGACCCCGTACACATATTTTAGTACTAGGGGTTGGAACAGGACATCTGTAAGTTAGATTTCAAAAGTGTTTTTTTTGATTGTTTTAAAAATATAGCACAGAACAGGCCCTTCCAACCCAATGAGCAACACTACCCAGCAACCCACCTATTTTAACCCTAGTCTCGTCACAGGACAATTTACAATGACTCATAAACCTACGAACTGGTACGCCTTTGGACTGTGGGAGGAAACCAGAGCACCTAGAGGAAATCCATTTGCACACAGGAAAAGCATACAAACTTTCTTACAGGGAATGCTGGAATTGATCTCTGAACTCTGAACTCTGGTAGCATAAAAAGCATAGATAGCCCAAGTCCATGAGTCCAGACATTTTTCATCTGTTTGCAGTTAAGCACAATACTTCTTGTCTTCTGCCAAGTAAACACTGACTACAGCATGGACTCAGTACCACACCACCTCTGGCACCCTGGTGCAGTGCACTGACTCCAACACCTCTCTCCTGGACTACTGTAAATCGGCCACATCTGTTGAGGCTCAGTCCTTGCTATGACTGAGGCCTAGCAACTCCCCTACTGTCGCGTCCACTGTTGGCCAATAAAGCCATCAACTGCACTTGCAGCATTCGATATTACTAATGTCTAGCAGAGTCTTACGATCACAATGTTACATATCCCGTAACTGGGTTGCCAAACCAGCAGAAATGGATCACTCAGTTGGAGTCTGGATTACTAGAACTAAGAAAGTTTTATTAAAGAAACAAGCAACACAGTACTCTAATCAAAAGGATAATAAACGCAACAGTTCAGCAATGATAAACATACATGTACACAGAATTAGGATAACAGGATCAATCAAGCTCTATCGTCGTCTAGGGGTAAATGACCAGTTTCAAAGTGACGCAAAGTTCAGTTCAATTTCGTTCAGTTCAGTTCGCAGTAATTGCTGCCATGGGAGATGGACAGTGTGGGGGAAGGAGAGAGAGAGCAAAAACGAATGAATATTCAAGGCTTCCACACAGACCTTTGCAGTCAGCTTTCGGGCGAGTCCTTTGTGATGTCATCTGAGGTCACCGACCATGACCCCTCCGCTTCCAGATACGATCGTTTCTCTGCGGTGAACCCAGCACCCAGGAAAGGGTGGACACACACCAGGTTCCCGCCGATCGTGCCTTTCCACCCTGTGCATCTATGGCCCGGTACTTCCCACCGACTTGTGAGAGACGCACCGCTTCCAGGGTCTTGTTACCTCGGGTATCGTGTGTGTGTTACCTTAGCGAACCTGTCCCTTTTTATCCCCCTGCTGGGGTATCGCCTGTCCATCACTTCAAACAGTTCAGGGTTCAAAGGGGGAGCCGATCTTGACAGCTCTCCTTCCCCTTCATTAACATCTCCAAATGCTGCTCCATTGTTTTCCTTATCTCTCTCTCTCCTGAAGGCAGGTGGCAGACCAACTGCTGATTCCACTGGTGCCAGCACAGGACAGCTACATCTTAATCTATGTGTATTCTTGTCACAACAAGAAAAGTGACTAAGATGATCACTTGTAGTTAGACTGCGCCACCTTTGCATACTAACTCCTCTCTGTGGCCGGCAGCTCCAGCTCCTTCAGCTTCTCCACAAGTGAGCAACTCACTGATAGTTTTCCCTGCATTAAATTTACAATATCTACCAGGATCTTGCGATTGTAAAAAAAAAATTTAAAAAGACAATAACACCTTTGGTTGGCCCTAGAGAAGACACTGCATCTGATCAGGTCACCATCTTACTGAAATATTCACATATACAATGTGAATATGGGTGAAGTAGTGTCAACGGGACCATTCTTTGTAACAAGAATTTGGCCATTTGATCCATCTTGTCTGTCCTATCACTCAATGAGTTTTTAGCTGATCTATTGCCCTATGCTATTTCCCAACCCCTTATTCTTTAATTTCCAAAATATTGAAAATCTTCTCAACTTCCATCTTCAGTAATAATTGAAAATAGTGAATTCCAAATATTCACATTTCTCTGGATTAATTAAATTTCCTTTAATCTCCCCACTGAAACATTGCCCCTTTGATTTGAGAATGTGATGCTTCAATTTGGACATCCCAGCACAGGGATACTCCATTCCAACATCTATACTAGCAAGCTTTATAAAAATTTTGCATCTTTCAATGAGATTGTTTCTCATTCCTATGAACTCCATTGACTTCAAGGTTTTTTCAGATATACAGTATAATGAGTAAAAGAGAGACGTGAGTGGATAATGGTCTGCTGGAAAATTACCTTGGGGAGTTAGTAATGGCGACAAAAGAAAGTGGTGGTTGAACCTTTAAATATTTTGTATCAGTTTTCACTGGGAACAAAATGGCAGAAATGCAAGAGTGCCAAGGAGCAGAACCGAGTGTCATTGCTGTTACTAAGGAGAAAGTGCTTGGAAGCTGAAAAACCTGAAGGAATGTCACCCAGACCAAATGGACTACTCCCCTGGTGTCTCAAAGAGCAGCTGAAGAGATTGTGGAAGCATTAATAATGATCTTTCAAGAATCACTAGATTCTGGCATAGTTCCTGAGGACTGGAAATTGCAAATGTCACTTCACTCTTTAAGAAGGGAGGGAGGCAGAAGAAAGGAAATTATAGGCCGGTTAGCCTGACTTCAGTGGTTGGAATGACATTGGAGTCAATTTTTAAGAATTGGGTTTTGGGATACTGGAGGAACATGATGAAATAGGCCAAAGTCAGCATGGTTTCCTTGGAAAAATCTTGCCTGAACAAATTTGTTGGAATTCTTTGAGGACATGATGAGTGGGATGGACAAAGGAGAGACGGTGGATTTCAATTATCTGGATTTTCAAGAGGCCTTTGATAAAGTGTTGCACGTGAGACTTCTTAATAAGAGCCCATGGTATTGCAGGAAAGGTACTTGCATGGACAGAAGATTGGCTGACTGGCAGCAGACAAGGAGTGGGAATAAAGGGGACCTATTCTAGTTGGCTGTCATTGACTAGTAGTGTGTCACAGGGGTCAATGTTGGGACCATATGTCAATGACTTGCCTGCAGGAATTGATGGCTTTGTGGCCAAGTTTATGGACAATACCAGGATATGTGGAGGGTCAGGCTGGGAGGCTGCAGAAGGAATTAACAGATTAGGACAAAGGAAAAATAAGTGGCAGATGCCATATGATGCAGGAAAGTCATGCACTTTGGAGAAGGAACAAAGCATGGAGTGTTTTCTAAATGGGGAGAAAATTCAAAAATCAGAGGTGCAGAGGGACCTGCAAGTCCTTGTGCAGGTTTCCCTAAAAGTTAACTTACTGGTCAGGTTGGTGGTAAGGAAGGTGAAATGCAATGTTAGCATTCATTCTGAGAGGACAAGAATGCAAAAGCAAGGTTGTAATGCTGAGGCTTTATAAGGCATTGGTCAGACCGTAAGTGGAATATTGTGAGCAGTTTGGGCCCCTTATCTAAGAAGAGATGTGCTAGCATTGGAGAGGGTCCAGATGAGGTTCACAAGAATGATTCCGAGAAAGCAAGGGTTAACAAATGAGGAACGTTTGATGGCTCTGGCCCTGTTCTACTGGAGTTTAGAAGAATGGTGGCGGGATCGGGGGTGGGGGGGTGGAATCTCATTGAATTGAATTGAATTGAATTCACTTTATTACTTACATCCTTCATATACATGAGGAATAAAAATCATTACATTACGTCTCTGTCTATATGTGTAATGTGCAATTTATAGTAATTTATAATAAATATTATGTACAACAGGATAGTCAATATAACATAGAAATACAGTTGTGTCAGCATGAATTAAGCAGTCTGATGGCCTGGTGGAAGAAGCTGTTCCAGAGCCTGTTTGTCATGGCTTTTATGCTGGGGTACCATTTCCTGGATGGTAGCAGCTGGAACAGTTTGTGGTTGGTGTGACTCAGGTCTCCAATGATCCTTCGGGCCCTTTTTACACACCTGTTTTTGTAAATGTCCTGAATAGTGCAAAGTTCACATCTACAGGTGCGTTGGGCTGTCCGCACCACTCTCTGCAGAGTCCTGCGATTGAGGGAAGTACAGTTCCCATATCAGGCAGTGATGCAGTCAGTCAGGATGCTCTCAATTGTGACCCTATAGAAAGTTCTTAGGAGCTGGGGTCTCATACCAAATTTCTTCAACCGTCTGAGGTGAAAGAGGCACTGTTATGCCTTTTTCGCCATACAGCCAATATGTACAGACCACGTAAGATCCTCGGTGATGTTTATGCCGAAGAACTTAAATCTGTTCACCCTCTCAACCCCAGATCCATTGATGTCAATAGAGTTTAGCCTGTCTCTATTCCTTCTGTAGTCCACAACCGGCTCCTTGAAACCTATCGAATATTGAAAGGCCGAGAGAGAGTGGATGAGAAGAGGATGTTTCTGATAGTAAGTTAGACTAGGACCAGAGGGCAGAACGTCAGAATCGAGAGACGTCCATTTAGAATAGAGATAAGGAGGAATTTATTTCACTAGAGGGTTGTGAATCTGTGGAATTCATTGCCGCAGACAGCAGTGCAGGCCAAGTCATTGGGTATATTAAAGGTGGAATTTGATAGTTTCTCGATTAATCAGGGTGTGAAACGTTATGGGGATTAAGCCTGAGATTGGTATTGAGGGGAATGATGGATCAGCCATGATGGGGCAGCGGAGCAGACCCAAACAATTTAATTTTTATGTCTTGTGGTCTTATGGATGAATCTCTAGAGCGTATCATGTATGAATACTTTGAACTAAATGTACTTTGATCTTTGAACTTTGAAATATTTAGTCCTGTGCTCAAACTCTCTGGCACTTAGATTGCCCCACTGTTTGCCTTCCTAATTGTGACTTATACCTACATGTTAACTTTCAATAATTTATAAATGGCATCCAGGTTCTCTGCTAAACAACACTTCATAAGTTTTCATCATTTAAAGAAACATTCCACCTTTCTTTCTCTTTTCCTGGTAAAGTGAATGACTTTACAACTTTGCACATCATATTCCATTTGTCACACGTTGTAGTGTAAGTGTTAAATGTCTGCAATTAAAATAAATTTATCTTCTAACGTGCCCAGGCTGATCAAGCAGGGTCACATGGAAATCAAGTACTGTAAATCATAAGGCCGAGGTCATGTAGCTGTGAAACATGGAATAATGCAGTAAAATAAGATGAACATGTTCTGGACAAGAAAGGAATTAAGTCCAGCCCAGAATTGGGTACAGGAAATAATTCTGTTTCTCCATTGGGTGTGATGGTGGGTTTCTTAATGCCTTTGTAAGATTTCGAATGAAGCACAGGATTTTTAAAACTGGAGGTGTGGTCTAGCCATGAATTCATTGAACTTCTCCTCAGACCAAGTTTGTGAAATATGCCAGAAGCTTGTCTTTTCCAGCCCAGTCATTGCTTCAGAGTCCCTGGCAAGATGAAGAGTGTATAGCCTTACAAATATTTCACTATCTTGCTGCCTTGTTACTTTTCTAATGAATTTAGTATTTGTAACCTTGTTTTGCCGAAGTGTTCTTTCTCCATCATTGATTTGTTTGCATTCCACTATACCTGTTCCTTTGTATCCTTCTTACAATTGGCACCGGCATCAGCAAGTTTCTTTACGTTATAACTGACCCCCCAGCAAAAGTATGAACAGGTAGAACTCCAGCACTGGTTCCTCACAAAACGTCTCAGTCACAGTGTTTTCATCTGATAATTGCTCTGTCTACCCCACTCTCTTTTCTGTACTTAACTAATCCTCAGTCCACTCCAAATTATTACCTCCATTTCAAAGTGCCCTAATTTTCTTTAATAGTAACTTGTCTGACATTTCATTAGAGGTCCACTGAAAGTATCGTATCTACTGGTTTCTGATTGTCTATATGTTAACAACAACCTGAAGAAACTAAAATTTGTCAAATGTGATTTGCCTCTCTTCAGTGCCCGTTCTAAACTAATTGTAACTTTCCGAGTGCTTTATTTTCACCTCATCAATAACAAATTGTAGGTACAGTGGATTGGGGGCAAGCCTCTGCTGTTGGTGCTGCTCTCCGATGTATACTTGGTGGAAAACAAGCTAAATTGTGTATCTGTTGAGGGCTTGTTCTTGCAGACAATCATCCATGCACCACAAATCTGCAGGACATGTCTCTCGGGGACGTGGATTAGATTATATATTTCTTTTGTGTAACTATGCTTTCTTCCATCTTATATTTGCTATGTGTGCCTTGTGCAGTGTATGACTGTCAGTACTGTGTTTTGGACCTGTGAAGCAAAGGAATTCTGTTTTGTTTAGTTGTATTCATGGGTATTCATGTCTGGTTGAATAATAATTAAACTTGATCTTGATCTTGAACTTGGACTTGCTCCCCCCTCATATTGAAAACAGGCTCTGTCAGCTGATGTTATGGGTGCAATCTATCACTACCTTCATTTAACTCTAGGCTATATATTCCTTCACTGTCACTGCTCTGCTTGCTGAAATAACTGTATTAAAATGGATTGCTTTTGTTTTGACACACTATGGGCTTCCACCACTTGTCTCTGCTCTCTCACCTCAAACCTCACCCATAGCACTCCCAAACTGAAACATGCAGGCATGGAATAATATTTTTCTGCTGCTCTGTGTTCAACTGTGGATGAGAAAAAGGAAAAGAGAGTTTGAAGAAAGCAGGAGTCTTAGAGTCATAGAGGAGTAGAGCACAGAAACAGGCCCTTTGGCCCATCTAGTCCATGCAAAAAACATTTAAACTGCCTACTCTCATCAATCTGCACGGGAATCCTAGCCCTCTATATCACTACTACCCATGTACCTATCCAAACTTCCCTTAAACAGTGAAATCAAGCTCACATGGAGTTCACTCCACACTCTCACAACCCTCTGAGTGAAGATGTTTCCCCTCATGTTCCCCTTAAACTTCTCATCTTTCACCCTTAACCCATGACCTCTGGTTGTAGTCCCACTCAATCTCAGTGGAAAAAGCCTACTTGCATTTATCCTGTCTATACCCGTCGTACCACTATCAAACCTCCTCTCAATCTTTCCTTATATCTCGGGTCCTCCAGACCCAGCAACATCTTTGTAAATTTTCTCTGTACTCTTTCAACCTTGTTTACATCTTTCCTGTATGTAGGTGACCAAAACTGCACACGATACTCCAAATTAAGCCTCACCAATATCCTATACAACTTCAACATAACATCCCATCCTCTGTACTCAATACATTGATTTATGGAAGTTAATAAGCCAAAAGCTTTCTTTATGGACCTGCATTCCCAGATCCCTTTGTTGTACCACATTTCTCAGTGCCCTACCATTCACTGTAGACTGATTCTAGTTTGTCCTATTGAAGTGCAAAACCTCACAATTGTCTGCGCTAAATTTCATCTGCCATTTTTCAGCCCATTTTTCCAGCTGATGCAGATCCCTCTGCAAACTATGATATCCTTCCTCACTGTCCACTACATCACAATCTTGTTGTCATCTACAAATCTGCTGATTCAGCTCACCACATTATCATCCAGATCATTGATATAGATGACAAACAACAAAGGACTCAGCGCCGATCCCTGTGGCACACCACTAGTCACAGGCCTCCAGTCAGAGAGGCAACCCTCTACTACCACTCTCTGACTTCTCCCACAAAGCCAATGACTAATCCAATTTGCTACCTCATCTTGAATGCCGATTGACTGAACCTTCTTGACCAACTTCCTATACGGGACTTTGTCAAAGACCCTGATAAAGTCCATGTAGAAAACATCCACTGTCTTGTCTTCATCCACTTTCCAGATAACTTCCTATAAGATTGGTTAGAAATGACCTACCACACACAAAGCCATGCATCAGTCTATGTCTATCCAAATAGCTAAATACGCGGTCCCTTAGAACACCTTCCAGTAACGCCCACAACTGATGCCAGACACAGCAGCCTATAATTTCCTGGTTTCTGTTTAGAATCTTTTTTAAACAGCAGAACAACATTGACTGTCCTCCAATCCTCTGGTCCCACCCCTGTCGATAACGATGTTTTAAACCTTCCTCCTCACCTCTTTCTATCAGTTATCCACGTGCTCACAATCTCAATCCAAAATGTCAATAATTGTTTTCCACCACCAGTTCGCTTTTAGCTCTAGATTTCAGCATCTGAACACTCTTGTGTCACTAGTATTATTCATTAAAGTCAGGAAGAAAATTTATTGAGTTTGTGTTGGACAGCTCTGCAAACAATACGACAGAACCTGAATTATATTGACGAGAGGTGGTGATCAATTTCAACTTCAAGAATTTGCTTCTAATTGTAATGCATGACAGATAATCTCACCTATTTGTGTACAATAGAGAAGAAATTTGTGGTGTTATGCCTTCTATTCTTTTGCTGATTGACACTTAATCTGAAGGAGTTTATTTACAAAGGATAAATAAAAGTCATATTTAGGGAAACTATTTTAATTGGGATGTTTTTCTCAAGTTTTTCATTATGTGAAAATTGAAATAACTTGGAACAGATTTAACCATCAGTCACCCTTAAAGATAGAAATGTTGAATACCATAGTTAGAAATGGAGATGTATAGAAATCCCAATAATTATTTTGACCCTGGCATGACACTGTGTTCTGTTCCTTTTCTGGGGCATCAGCAATAAGGAGGTGAACATTTACATGAATGCACAATGTGAATCGCATTCTGTGCTCATCATCAGCTGAAGACTGCAACACCAGTAGAGGGGACCGAGAAGGTGTAGAGGAGGTGGAGAAGCACTTACTGGACTGCTTTGAATTGGTGGACTGGACAGAGTTTCGTCTTCAGGTCTGAATGAACTTGCCACAGTTGTGACTGACTTCATTAAAATCTGTGTGGATGAGTGTGTACTTACAATAACATACTGAAAATGCCCAAATCAACAGAAGTGGAAGAACCAGAAGATTCATAGTCTGCTGAGGGATAGATCTGTGGCATTCAGGTCTGGTGATCCAGGAGTATACAAGAACGTCAGGTACGACTTACAGAGGGAAATCTCAAGAGAAAACAATTTGGATTGATGTTAGAGGCAGAACTGGAAGCATAACAACTCTGGCAGGGTTTACCGGCCTTTACTTCCTACAAAGCAAAACTTAACATCATGAATGACAGTGATGCTTCACTCCCAGATGAGCTGAAAGCTATTTATGCACACTTTGAAAGGGAGAACAAAACTTCAGCTATGAGGATACCTGCTGCATCCGGTGACCCTGTGATCTCTGTCTTGGAGGACGGCATCAGAATGTCTTTCAAGAGGATAAACCCTTCTAAGATGACGGGCCCCGATTGTGTTCCTGGTGGGGCTCTGAAAACCTGTGTCACCCAGCTGGCAGGTACATTCAAAGACATTTTCAATCTCTCATTGCAAAAGTCAGAAGCTCCCACCTGCCTTAAGAGTGCAACAGTCATACAGTGCCCAAGAAGAGCAGAGTGAGCTGCCTTAGAGACTATTGTAGAGCAGCAAGCACATCTGTGGTGATGGAGCGCTTTGAGAGGTTGACTATGGCTAGAATCAACTCCTGCCTAAGCAAGGATCTGGACCCACTGCAATTTGTCTATCAACACAATAGATCTAGAGTGGATATGCTCTCATTGGCTCTTGACACTGCCTTAGATCACCTGGACGATACTAATACTTACATCAGGGTGCTGTGTATTGACTGCAGCTTAGCATTTAACACAATCATTCCTACAGTCCTGATCAGAAAACTCCAAAATCTGGGCATCTGTACTTCCCTCTGCAATTGGATCCTTGACTTTCTCACCAGTCTGTGTAGGTCGGAAATAAATTCTCTACCTCACTGATAATCAGCACTGGTACATCCATAACTGTGTGGCTATGCACACCTTAAATACCATCTATAAATTGGCTGATGACACAGTTAATGTTGGTAGAATTTCAGATGGTGACAGGAGAGAGATAGATCAGCTGGTTGAGTGGTGTTGCAGCACCAACCTTTCGCTCAGTGTCAGTAAGACCAAAGAGTTGATTGTGGACTTCAGAAAGGGTCAGGTAAGGGAACACACACCAGTGCTTATCAAGGGGTCAGAAGTGGAAAGAGTGAGCAGTTTCAAGTTGCTGGGTGTCAACATCTCTGAGGATTTAGCCTGGGTCCAACATATCGATGCAGTTATAAAGAAAGCATGACAGTGGCTATGTTCCATTAGGAGTTTCAGGAGATTTAGTATGCCACCAAAGGCACTCACAAATTTTTACAGATACACCATGGAGCGCATTCTAACAGGCTAAACCACCATCTGGTGGGGGGGGCGGGGCGGGATGGCCACTGCACTGTTTCAAATTAAGCTGCAGAAAGTTGCAAACTCAGTCAGCTTCATCATGGTACTTAGCCTCACCAGCACCCTGAACATCTTCAAGTAGCATTCCCCCAAAATGGAGACATCCAACATTAAGGACTCCATCACCCAGGACAATCACTCAGGATATTAAACCTGATTCCGATTCTGTGGTTTGTTGAGTAGAAAGGAAGCGGACTCAGAAATAATTGCAGTTTTATTGTCCATGGTAACCTGTCGCTCAATCCTTTACACATCAGGACTGCAGTACATTCACTCTGCAAGCCAAAAGGAATCTCTCGGTGGGTATAGAAAGCAATCTTACAATTTTAGCAGTGGTTTTCTGCAAGGTGATCAAAGAGAGACATATCTGCAAAAATTTCAACTTGCATGTCATTTTCTGTTGGAGTCAAGATGAGTAATGACATTTTTATTCACTTTTCAAAGACAAGCCTTTTGATATAAATTTCCTTTAATTCTAGCCAAACTGGGATTAACATTACTTCATCCAAAAACAGACTGCAAGACAATCATCTGATTTATTTTCATTTCCAATAAATTTTCTATGATCCTTTCAGGTCTTACTTGTTCTGATGTTGGTAAGTTTATTCTCCAGGAAATTTAAAACCTATATATTCTGTTTAAATTTTTGCACAAGTACTTGATAGTATGGATCAGATCCAGGGGCAGCGATTTTGATTAAAGAAAAGAGCCTGGTGATGCTAAGCAGGAGACATATAGCTATCTTCTAAGGGCAGACTGATAACAATTTTCTTCAAATCTGAATAAGTTGACATCATCATTCTGTGTGATGTTTCTCATATTGAAATCATCAAATGACACCCACAGTGCCGCCTCGCATACAAAGAATGACTTTTTGATTCCGGAACGAGAAATTCACACAAATATGCTATCACAAGATTCCTTGAATGATTTAGTGATCCAATATACTGCAGATCAACTGCTTGTGCAGATTGTCATCTGCACCTCAGCATTACTCGGAATTATCAGGATGTAGAGGCTGTGTGGTTGAGCTTGAATCCATTTGGTGTCATACCATTACATTTAATTTAAACACACTTTGAATAATTCTTACTGCCCCTGAACTCCCCTCCTAGTTATTATTTTGTATAAAGAAAGCCTATAACCACTTTGTCAGAGCAAATAGAAATGGGAGATAAATGTGGACTAGTGAATCCAGCCCTCACATCACAAAAAATAATTTAAAACAAATGTTGCAGAGAAAGATGTAGAGAAAATTATTACCCCTTTGGCTCAATGATTGTTCCAAACAATTTCCATCAAGGACCTCACAAATAATTGCCACAACAATTAACTTCAACTGGTGCTTATTTGATTTTTGGTGAGAATTGGTTATTATGGAGAAATTGCATTCATTTCTGTATCCATAGTTCTGTGCTTACTTTTCAAATTCTCCACTAGCATGTTCCTTCACTTTAGTACAATCAGCTTTCTGATGTCATGACATTACCCGATAAGTACCTTCCTCCAAAATACTTTAACTTGATACATTCGGTCTTCACCTCTCTAAAATGTCTGTCTTTCAAAAATTTCCGGAATCCCCAATTGTGAAAATGAAACATAGCCACTCTTTTAAGATCTGTGTCTGTTCAGAGTTTCCACTTGCAACTTGATTATCACACATTATCACAACTACTGTAGTTCGAGTTTGATCAAGTCTTGCTTAAAGTAGCTGTGTGAACTGTCATGAAGCTGACAATTATATCAGGATAATAAATTAGCAGCCAATAAAATTCTATGAAAAACCTTAATAAAATCTGCACAAAAACACAGGGAGAATTTTTGGACATGCTCCACCAAAATCATTTGGATTAATTCAGTTAACTGGTAGTGGGAGGTACAAAGTACAGGAATACAAAACAGAGTATTATGTTCAACATTGCTTTATTTCAAAAATAGCAAAGCTGCCAATAATTTGCATTTCATTTCATGACTGGTATGAAGCTCTAACTCAATGGAATTATAATGCTGGTGTAACTTTAATGTGAAAATTCATGTTTTCTGCTGACTGCATAAATGTCAGTACTTTCCTTAAGTTTCCCATAAGTTTCACTTATGCCTGATTTATTTTTATGTGTTTACTTACCATGAAGAATTTTATTTGTATTGGTCTCAAGTTCCAACGAAGTATGCACAAATCAAGCAAGTGAAGTACTGTGAGGTCCTGGTATTGAGTCCATGTGCAATGAGAAGGCTTTCAGTGTTTGTACTAAGGCAACGTAATGGAATGCTAGGTCATTGCATGTTTGTAGGTCATCATGGGAGATGGAACATTGAAAGATCAGAATTAAAATTTTAAAACTCAGAAACAAAATAAGCTGTTCAATGTAACTGTAAATCATCAGATAAAGTGCGGCCAAAGATATTCTCATACAACACTACAGCTACAAAACATGATTGATTGAAGGGGACGATCTTCAAGGTCACATTAGAAACTTGAGATTTGTGCACTAATGGGTTACTGCATAATTAGATTTAATTGTTTGGACTTCAAAATAAAAATTGGAGGTGTTAACATCAACAATACTGTACAGGTTTCCCCCGCCATCCGAAGGTAGAGCGTTCCTATGAAATGGTTCATAAGCCAGAATGTCCTAAAGTGAAGAAGCAATTACCATTTATTTATATGGGAAAAATTTGTGAGCGTTCGCAGACCCAAAGAATAACCTAATAATTAATGCCAAATAACACCTAAAACCTAAAATAATAGTAACATATAGTAAAAGCAGAAATGATATGATAAATACACAGCCTATATAAAGTAGAAATGCTTCTCTACAATCATTGCCGCACTGTTTTCCGTAGCGAAAATCTCACGCAAGCGCTCTCGGCAGAAACGCTCTGTCCAGTAACCTTTAAGCTATGTAGCTGCTAAATCATTTTATCATTTCTTAATGCAGTAATTACTAAATGACAATAAAAGGGGACTGCGTGTCCTCATAATCATAATCATAAATCATACCAAATAACACATAAAAATACACAGCCTACATAAAGTAGAAATAATATATGTACAGTGTAGTATCACTTACCGGAATCAGGAAGACAGCGCCCAGCACACTGATGATGGTGTGTTAGGCTGAGTCGTCGGAGGTTGAGGTGGTGCAGTGGTCCCCAACTGCCGGGCAGCGAACCGATACTGATCCGCGAAGCATGCAGGGATGCAGCGGTAGCTGGGACGCACCCAGCACATCTTTAAGAAAAAAGCCGAAATAAACAAGCTAATTAATTAGGTGCCGCCCGGCACGTAAGTGTCGGCCCAGATCAAAGACGACGCAATCGGCAATCACCTCTGATCTGGGCCGACATTTACGTGCTGGGCGGCACCTAATTAATTAGCTTGTTTATTTTGGCTTTTCTTCTTAAAGATGTGTTGGGTGCATCCCGGCTACCGCTGCATTCTCCACGGCAATGTATCGGTCCGCAGCCCAGGGGTTGGGGCGGTGGGGCACTGGGGTGTCATCTCATCGTCATCTGTTTCCATCAAGGCAGGCAGGTCATCTTCTTCTATGTCTGCCTGCCTCGATGTCGAAGGTCAAGGTTCATCGCCTGCTGTGGCTGACGTGGAAGACTTGAAAAATGACAGCATGCTTGACTGCTTATCCTCACGCATTTTTCTATCATCTCACGCAATTGCTTCACGTTCAGTTCCTGGATGACTTCACTTTCGGTCCGTTCGCTACTGCATTCGGTTTCGATTGTTATCCTTCCCTCTTCCAATTGCATCAGCTGTTCATTTGTCAGTTCTTGATCATGGGATGCCAAAACCTCTTCAACACCATCTTCGTCAACTTCCACAAGCCAAACTCAATTTGTCCTTACTTCGTTCACCACAATCGAAATGCTTAATTACGTCTAATTTTATGCTAAGTGTAACACCCTTATGAGCTCTTTCAGGCTATTCTGATACCTTAGAACTCATCTTGCTAACGGCTGCTCACAGGCACATGTTTAAGCAATGATGGCTTGAATGCAGTTCCGGGGGAGGAGCTTGGCTGCTCGGGGCGCGCGCTGCCTTTTATCGCGTGCTGATTTTGTCACACGCTGCCTTTTTTAGTAACAGTGAAAACACCTTCTGTTAGCAAAACAAAGTAACTAATGTAGGTCTTTCATAACAGCGAACGTTCGAAAAGGAGGGGACACCTGTATAAGATATGCATACGATACCACCCTAGTAGCAAATGCTGCATAAGACCTACAAATCCTCCTAGACAAAGTAGTACAAGCAAGTGCAGATTTTGGTCTAACCATCAACTGTAAAAAAAAAACCATATACATGGTAATATCAAAACAGCAGGGTACTCCCAACTCCAATTGTACATCGGTAACCAAGAGATTGAACAAAAGACCAGCTTTAATTACCTTGGTAGTTTTATATCACAAGATGCTAGGAGTAAAGTAGAAATGAAAAGAATTGCCATTGCTAAAACCAACTTTCAAAATATGAAACCCATTTTTACCAACAGACACATTTCTATGACAACAAAGCTTAGGCTACTAAAATGTTACATCTGGTTAATCTTACTGTATGACTATAACACCAGAACTCCAAAGAAACTTTGAAGCAACAGGAATGTGGTTTCTTAGAAGAATGCTGAAAATATCATATAGAGATAGGGTAACTAACGAGACAGTACTCTAACGTGTCCATACAAAAAGATCTTTAATGAGAACATTAAATGAGAGGAAACTTAAATTCCTGGGCCATGTCATCAGAAAGGGAGAAATAGAATGCCTTGCATTACAAGACCGTATGCCTGGGAAATGAGGAAGAGGAAGGCAAAGAAGAAAATATGCGGACATTGTGAAAGAACTAAGAGATCTAAGTGTGCGAGATATCATTGACACTGCAAGGGATCGTTAGATGTGGAGAGCATGTAACGCGCAAGGCACATGAAGAAGAAGAAGACTTCATAACTGTGACAGTGAATCATACTGTATTTTCACATTATTGCAAGCTGCTGTCAGCTGGTTGGGTCATCAGGTATCTTTAACATAATGCCATGCCAATGCCAGAATCTTAATGTTCAGGTTATTTTATTAAAAGCAATGAAGAGTGATGGTGTTGTTTATGCCACAGTATGTTGGATCTTTCTTTGTACTGATGTCAAGAGTTCAAGTGCCGTGAGTACTGTGTTCAGTTCTGGTCACTTCACTACAGGAAGGATGTGGATACTATAGAGAGAGTGCAAAGGAGATTTACAAGGATGTTGCCTGGAGAGGTGACCTGACAGAGGTGTATAAGATGATGAGGGGCATTGATTGTGTGGATAGTCAGAGGCTTTTTCCCAGGGCTGAAATAGCTAACAAGAGGGTGCACAGTTTTAAGCTGCTTGGAAGTAGGCACAGAGGAGATGTCAGGGGTAAGTTTTTTACAGAGAGAGTGGTGGGTGCGTGGAATGCGCTGCTGGTGACGGTGGTGGAGGCAGATACAATAGGGTCTTTTAATAGACTCTTAGATAGGTACATGGAGCTTAGAAAAATAGAATGCTATGCACTAGGAAAATTCTAGGCAGTTTCTAGAGTAGGTTACATGGTCAACACAACATTGTGGAGCGAAGGGGCTGTAATACTCTGCAGATATCTATGATATCAATATTTCTAGATCATGGAGTGCTCCTGATGTGCTAGAGATTAGAAAGCAAGATCAAATAAAAAATGCGAGAAATTCAGCCAATACTCCACTGAACTTTCAGAAAAGAAACATCAAAATTAAAATGTCAGTTGAGTAGATAACTAATTGAAATATACAAAACAATTAAAAAATGTTGTTAATAATAACTGTGTCGGAGGGCTGGTCAGAAGCTCGAAGTTTTCGGATGGACTCAGAATCCGCTGCGGTCGGGTGCTTCCAATGGTGCTACATTGGCAAGTTTGCGGCATTTGGAGGTTCATGGTGGGGAGAGTTTCTCCCTTCTGCTGACTGCATGAGATGATGAGGCTATCGGGACTTTGAGACTTTTTTTTACCGTGCCCATGGTCTACTCTTTATCAAATTATGGTATTGCTTTGCACTGTTGTAACTATATGTTATAATTATGTGGTTTTGTCAGTTTTAGTCTTGGTTTGTCCTGTGTTTCTTATGATATCATCCTGGAGGAACATCGTGTCATTTTTAATGCATGCATTTCTAAGTGACAATAAACGAGGACTGAGTGTCCTCATAATCTAATCTAATCTATTAATACTCATTTTCCATGGAGAAATGCTTTCTATTGATACCACTCCTCTCCTAGTAATCCAAATTGTAAGTAACTTTTCCGATAGCAGACTTTTCAGTGCAAGAGACAAAAATAGCAATTTCACTGATGGGTTCATGGGGCAGTAGGTTTCTGCTAGTCCTGCCTGGAGTGGAAACCCGTATCTAATTATATTTCAGTTCACTTTCTACCCACATCCCATTCGAGTGTACAAAGTGTAGAGGAAGAACAGTAGAAATGTGAAATGTTATCATACCTTTTCCTTTCACAGCTACTTACTATCTCCTTTTGATGACTGGAGGTTTGATTGCTGCTGAATTTATTTGTTGATTTGAAGGCAGAATTTGTGAAATTCTCCTAACACAGCATCAGTTTTGCACATTTGCAGATCTGCAAATGTTCTCTTGTAGCTTGCATCTGTAATTTCTGTTCATTGCTTGCCTCTCTTCGAAGCAATATTTCACAGGAGCTTTTCCCTTTGAAATATGCATTGAAGAGTACCCTTAGAGGAACCACTTCATGCTAAAAGTGAACCTTCTGATTTATCATGGAATAATAGCTCGACTCAGATTTTGTTCTGTTGTTTAATATAAATAATAAAACAAATGTTAATAAAGTTAGAAAGGTAACATAATAAATTTCAGTTAATAGGGGAAAGGCATGTTTAAATCATTTATTTATAACACATGAGTAATATATAACTTGATTTATATCAATAGTCTTTCAAAGTGAGTACATGAAAAACACCTTAGTGCATGTAATGATATGAAAGAGTTCTCAATTAAATGGATTGAAGTACCAAAGTAAATGCTTGGGGAAAGGAGGGCTCAGCAGGTAGGGGTTCTGTCTCACAGATCAAGCAAATCTAGGTTCAATGGTACTTGTATGTTCTGCCCATGGCTGCACTGGTTTCTACCCATCTCCCAGAGGTGAGCAGATTGCTGGGGATAATTACCCCTAGAGTGAATGTGTGGGAAAGGAATGGAAATGAGATGGAGAGTAGGTTAGGGAAAAATAAACAAATGATTAGGATTGCCCTGAGAGTTAGTGCTGACTCAGTGGACTGAGAGACTTTCATCTATCAGTACTCTGCATTGGCATTGCAACAAAACATATAGAGTGACCTAAAATAATACAAATGAAGTATATTTATTTACTGTATAAGAAGCAAAGGATTATTCTTTCAGTGTGAGCTGCTATATTACGAGATCCAGCTACCCCTTCTTTCCTACTTGTGTCCAAGCTCCTTCCACCCACATCTTCCATCCTCCCTCAAACGTCTCCTTCCAATTGAGAGAATCCCCTCCTGTTTGCACCCTTCTTCATTCCCCACATTACGCACCCTTCCCCGCTCTTTCATCCTGCATTCTCTTTCTGCTCTTCACACCTGTCTTGCTTTTCCTCATTGCAGATTCCTGCCATCACCCCATCTCCTGTCACCCCTCCAATCCACCCACAGTAATTTCCTCCCTCACACTTGCTCCACTGCATCAGGGCCGGGCAGTGTCTCAGGTTGATGAACATTTACTGTGACAGGCCTGCCGGGATGATGTTACGGGGAAGCATGTCATGGCCTTGCTAAGTGGGACAGAAGACTCTGATTACAATTAAGCGCACATTTACCATTTATTTACAGACAGTAAAACATTCGACCAAACAGTTCAGTCAAACAAGTACTCAACTAAGTCACCTTAAGTTACAAAAACTAAGACTCTGTACATTCATAGAAACAATAGAAACCATAGAAACTACAGCACAGAAACAGGCCTTTTGGCCCTTCTTGGCTGTGCCGAAGCATTTTCTGCCTAGTTCCACTGACCTGCACACGGACCATATCCCTCTATACACCTCCCATCCATATATCTGTCCAATTTATTCTTAAATGTTAAAAAAGAACCCGCATTTACCACCTCGTCTGGCAGCTCATTCCATACTCCCACCACTCTCTGTGTGAAGAAGCCCCCACTAATGTTCTCTTTAAACTTTTCCCCCCTCACCCTTAACCCATGCCCTCTGGTTGTTTTCTCCCCTTGCCTCAGTGGAAAAAGCCTGCTTGCATTCACTCTATCTATACCCATCATAATTTTATATACCTCTATCAAATCTCCCCTCATTCTTCTACACTCCAGGGAATAAAGTCCTAACCTATTCAACCTTTCTCTGTAACTGAGTTTCTCAAGTCCCGGCAACATCTCTGCACTCTTTCAACCTTATTTATATCCTTCCTGTAACTTGGTGACCAAAACTGAACACAATACTCCAGATTCGGCCTCACCGATGCCTTATACAACCTCATCATAACATTCCAGCTCTTATACTCAATACTTTGATTAATAAAGGCCAATGTACGAAAAGCTCTCTTTACGACCCTATCTACCTGTGACGCTACTTTTAGGGAATTTTGTATCTGTATTCCCAGATCCCTCTGTTCCACTGCACTCTTCAGTGCCTTACCATTAACCCTGTATGTTCTACCTTGGTTTGTCCTTCCAACGTGCAATACCTCACACTTGTCTGTATTAAACTCCATCTGCCATTTTTCAGCCCATTTTTCCAGCTGGTCCAAGTCCCTCTGCAGGCTCTGAAAACCTTCCTCACTGTCTACTACACCTCCAATCTTTGTATCATCAGCAAACTTGCTGATCCAATTTACCACATTATCATCCAGATCATTGATATAGATGACAAATAACAATGGACCCAGCACTGATCCCTGTGGCACACCACTAGTCACAGGCCTCCACTGGGAGAAGCAATTCTCTACTACCTCTCGTTGGCTTCTACCATTGAGCCAATATCTATCCAATTTACCACCTCTCCATGTATACCTAGCGACTCAATTTTCCTAACTAACCTCCCATGCGGGACCTTGTCTAAGGCCTTACTGAAGTCCATGTAGACAATATCCACTGCCTTCCCTTCATCCACTTTCCTGGTAACCTCCTCGAAAAACTCCAATAGATTGGTCAAACATGACCTACCACACACAAAATCATGTTGACTCTCCCTAATAAGTCCCTGTCTATCCAAATGCTTGTAGGTTCTGTCTCTTAATACTCCCTCCAATAACTTACCTACTACCGACGTTAAACTTACTGGCCTATAATTTCCCGGATTACTTTTCGATCCTTTTTTAAACAACGGAACAACATGAGCCACTCTCCAATCCTCCGGCACCTCACCTGTAGACAGCGACATTTTAAATATTTCTGCCAGGGCCCCTGCAATTTCAACACTAGTCTCCTTCAAGGTCCGAGGGAACAGCCTGTCAGGTCCCGGGGATTTATCCACTTTAATTTTCCTCAAGACAGCAAGGACATCCTCCTTTTCGATCTGTACAGTTTCCATGATTTCACTACTTGTTTCCCTTAATTCCATAGACTTCATGCCAGTTTCCTTAGTAAATACAGACGCAAAAAACCTATTTAAGATCTCCCCATTTCCTTTGGTGCTGCACATAGCCGACCACTCTGATCTTCAAGGGGACCAATTTTATCCCTTACAATCCTTTTGCTCTTAATATTCATTCATTCAGTAACATTTCAAATTCAAAAGGTACTTAGTTAAGTATCCCCAAGTTACACAAGTAGAAAACTAAACATTCAACAAACATACTCAGTGGTGGACCCTCCTGTATTGGCAGCAAACTTTTCTCATGGTTCCT
Organism: Mobula hypostoma; assembly: GCF_963921235.1. Lineage (NCBI taxonomy): Eukaryota > Metazoa > Chordata > Chondrichthyes > Myliobatiformes > Myliobatidae > Mobula > Mobula hypostoma. Next base: position 98,381,514 of record NC_086103.1, on the reverse strand, counting down.
CAGCACTGGTCATGATATCACTGTGAAGTTGAGCCCCTGGAGATAAAGGAAAGCCAGTGAGTCTCTTGCTGGTGCTATTCAACTAGCCCTGAGGCGCTCAGAACCGCACACTGGTGCCGTGGCGTGGGACCCAATGGGAAAGAGTTGCTGTATCTCACGAATCGGTCAATCAACAACTGGCATGGCAGAAGCGGCTTTCAACCAGCGAGTAAATTAATCCTTCTCATTACATTTCTCCCTGGAAAAACGCAGCACCATGATAATCTGGTCCTCAGACTAAAACAACCCCTCTCCCTGCCCCACCTGTGAATGCCTCACTATGCGACATATAAAATGCACAAACGATTCCCAGTCCTGTAAACCCAAGAGTCACCTCCCCCCAACCCCGTGTACTACAGTGGTCCACCAGCCTCCCTGTGCCCCAAAAGGCCACCGGCCCCACCCTAGAGAGTAATAGCCAGTAGCAGCTCCCCCTCGTAATCGTATACCCCAACTCTCAGATGTGATCAGCTGGGTGAGTGATGTTCCCTGTCCCGTCAGGAACGCAGGCACGGCACTCTTGACCAACAACAGCACAAGTGCCACCTTGCTTTGCGAGCAAGTGATCTAAGGGCATGTGCATCAGTCCCCAGGACAGTCTGGCTCAGCATACTGGGAAAGGCTGTCACCCAAATCCTTTCTGCCTCTGTGATGGTCCTCCTTCTATGCTGACCAACATGGGCAGGGTGCTCATCCAGGGCACTGAGCACCATAAACCCCAGACAGCAGCAACAGTTCCAGCCAATCGAGAGCCAGGGGTAGGCCTGGGAGCTGCGTATCCAGTAAGTGCCATTCAGTGTCCAGGACGTGCCTACCTTCACAGCAACATTTGGCATAGACACAGCCGTTCCAGGGTTCTGTTCCTGCTCTCGTTGTGTCCTACTGACTGGTTGAACCTGTGCTTGCTCACCAACACCAACTTTCCTTTCAGGAGGGGAATCTCTTTCAGAGTTAATACCTTTGAATTCAATAAATTCTATGTAGGGAATTACCAGCCCTTAAAGCACTTACTCCATGGGAGGGTTATTAAGACTCAAGTTCCTTAAAGTTGCTACCATACCATAGGTCGAGGTTGGCTGGAATAGACCACTCCCTCACAGCTTCCCCAAAACAGAATACCAAAGCCTGAGGAGCTGGAGAATTTCCCCCAACAATCTTTTCCCTTGTCATGAAGTGGATTGGTATTGATGGCATACCTTATGCAGTGTCGTTAAGAGTCCTCAGCACTCTGGCATGTTGGTCCTCTGTGATATTCAAATGCCATTCACAGGAATGCTATCGGATCTCCCTCCATAAGTAGGCATCATCACCATTGACATCAGCATCCACCATCTATCCGTTTGTCATGCAGGAAGCCAAACTCACTCACTCCTGATTAGCGCTGGGTACTTAGACAGTGTGAGTTCGCAAAAACAATGTTTAGAATTGCTCCCCAAACCTCCCAATCTTCCTAAATATGAACTCCAAATTCTCAATTTAACTATCCTTTAATGAGCAATTTCCCTATGAAATGTGGGTGTCCCATATCTCAGATTTTCATCACACATGGCCAGTGTAGAAGCCGGATCTCCCCTGAAACCAACTCCACCAAAAACAGATGAAGTAAGAAACTAACAAGGCCAATAGAACAAACAAAAAGCCATGCTTGTACGTTTCTTCCTTCAGAACTTTCACAATGTAACTGCAAAATTTACAACAGATAATTTCCACAGTGAAAACGAGCACATTTTTCAAAGAACAAAGGGAAAGAACATACTACTGGATGGGAGCCCCCAACACTTCAACACATTCACACAGTCGTTTAAAGGCACAGCCTCGTAAGATCTCCTGCAAACAAGAAAAAATCTGCAGATGCTGGAAATCTGAGCAGCACATGCAAAATGCTGGAGGAACTCAGCAGGTCAGGCAGCATCTATGGGAAAAAGCACAGTCGACGTTTTGGGCCAAAATCATAGATTCCATAGATTCTGAATGGCCTGCTGAGTTCCTCCAGCATTTTGTGTGTGATCTCTTACAAATTCACTTCAAGTAGCTAAATATTTCAATCAGTCACATTTTCCACTGAAGCAAAGGATTAATTCAAATGTACTTCCGATACTTCCGATACAGATTTGAAACACAAAGACTAGCTCCTGGGTATTTAGACATAAAGCAGTCTGTGTTAGCAAAAACAACAACTTTAGAATCTTAGCACTCACTCTCCCACACAGAGACACACACTCAAATAAACTCACGTGTGGCTATACCTCGCGTAACATTTCTCACAAACCCAAACCATTCACATCTCATTATAGGGGAGTGGAGTGCAGGCTGAATTATTGGGGAGGGGTGGGAAGGCGCCACCTACCTTGATGTCTGCTGCCACTCAAGTTCCACCAGTTACTGAAAAGGGTCTCCATCCGGCAGGAGATACCGAAACATCTCTGCATGAACATCCAGACTGAAAAACAGCTTTTTCCACATGGTTGTCATGCAATTGAACAATTCCCCATTTTAGAGATTTTTGTTTTTAATTTAGTTGTAACCAAGATGTCACTCTAAATAACTCAGACTATTTTAAATTTGGTCATTGTGTTTTTAGCTGTAATGGAATTGTGAGTATGCTATTTTGTACTGAACGAAACAGCATTGCAAACTCATTGTCCTCAGCAATGGCAATAACTAACTAACTCACGAGCTACTGTGCTCCACTCAGCCAGGGTTTTAAGTTCCATTCAAGAAGGGAAGATACCTGACCCTGAACCCCTATATAAATCCCATAACGATTTATTACCCTCATGGGGAGCGAGAAGCATCATCAGGGGATTATTGACTGCATATTGGGACAAAAGTTTCAGAAGTTACAGAGAGGGTTGCAAAACAGGAAGGAAATCACAGCAGTACTTAGAGAAGAAATCTGATCATTGTGTGGAATTTAGGAATAAGAGAGGGGCAACTGGATGGTGGGTTTGTCATTTGAAGAGAGACAGAATAGATTAAGTCTGCATTCTCTTGAGTTCAGAAGAGTTGGAGATGATCTTAAAGACACTTAATTTTTTGGCTGGCCTTTACAGGGTAGATGAGGAGACAATCTTTTCCTTGTTGTGGACTGTAGAACTGGGGGTGACCATATCAAAGTAGATGGTAGGCCACTTAGCATTGGAATAAGGCAACATTAAAGTGTAATGATTTTTTGGAACCCACTTTCCTGGAAACCTGTGGAGGCTCACTCATTCAGTTAATTTAAAACAGAGACCAGTAAATGCCTGGATGTTGAGAGAATCAGGTATTATGAGGAGCCTCCCCATCAGCAACTACACAAGGAACAATTTATTGTGGCCAATTAACCTTACCATCTACGTACTTTGGGATGTGTGAGGATAATTATGTGATGAAAGGGAGAATGTACAAACTCCATCCGGAGAGTACCTGAGGTGATGGTCTTTAGTCTCACATCACGGCAACAGGCCCTACACCCCAATGAGTCCATGCTGGTCATCAATCACCTATTTACATTAATACTATGTCATTCCTTTTCAAAAAAATCTCTCAACAATCTCATAAAATACCAGATTTTAATGTTTGTTTACAGACTTAGGGCAAGTTACAGTGGCCACAAATCTGCACATCTTTGGAATGTGGGAGGAAACTGAAGACCCTGGAGGAAATCCACGCAGTAACTTGGAGGACATGCATTCTGAACACCTGCAGTCAAGACTGAATCTGTGTCCCTGGCACTGTAAGACAATGTTTCAATATCAGGGTGACATAAACGCCATTCTTAATTCTAAAATCTTGTGTAATTTTCACATACTGCTGTCTCTTTAAGTGGGAAATAAAGTTATATATGTAAGAGTGGCATTGCAGCATGAAGTATTTGATCATGAGTGCAACATCTTGTGTAAGCCAGCAATAGATTTTTAGTTCTCAGTATCTCCTATATACTATTTTACATCCATAAGACCATAAGACCATAAGACCATAAGACAAAGGAGTAGAAGTCCGCCATTTGGCCCATCGAGTCTACTCCACCAATTTATCATGAGCTGATCCATTCTCCTATTTAGTCCCACTCACCCACCTTCTCACCATAACTTTTGATGCCCTGGGTACTCAGATACTTATCAATCTCTGCCTTAAATACACCCAATGACTTGGCCTCCACTGCTGCCCGTGGCAACAAAATCCATAGATTCATCACCCTCTGACTAAAACAATTTCTTCCCATTTCTGTTCTGAATGGGCGCCCTTCAATCCTTAAGTCATGCCCTCTCGTAGTAGACTCCCCCATCATGGGGATCAACTTTGCCACATCCACTCTGTCCATGCCTTTTAACATTCGAAATGCTTCTATGCGGTCTCCCCTCATTCTTCTAAACTTCAAGGAATACAGTCCAAGAGCGGACAAACGTTCCTCATATGTTAACCCTCTCATTCCCAGAGTCATTCTAGTGAATCTTCCCTGTACCCTCTCCAACGTCAGCACATCCTTTCTTAAACAAGGAGACCAAAACTGCCCACAGTACTCCAAGTGAGCTCTCACCCGCACCTTATAGAGCCTCAACATCACATCCCTGCTCCTATACTCTATTCCTCTAGAAATGAATGCCAACATTGCATTCGCCTTCTTCACCACCGACTCAACCTGGAGGTTAACCTTAAGGGTATCCTGTACGAGGACTCCTAAGTCCCGTTGCATCTCAGAACTTTGAATTTTTTCCCCATTTAAATAATAGTCTGCCCGTTTATTTCTTCTGCCAAAGTCCATAACCATACACTTTCCAACATTGTATTTCATTTGCCACTTCTTTGCCCTTTCTTCCAATCTATCCAAGTCTCTCTGCAGACCCTCTGTTTCCTCAGCACTACCGGCCCCTCCACCTATCTTGGTATCGTCAGCAAACTTAGCCACAAAGCCATCTATTCCATAATCCAAATCGTTGATGTACAATGTAAAAAGAAGCGGTCCAACACGGACCCCTGTGGAAAACCACTGGTAACCGGCAGCCAACCAGAATAGGATCCCTGTATTCCCACTCTCTGTTTCCTGCCATTCAGCCAACGCTCTATCCACGTATGTAACTTTCCCGTAATTCCATGGGCTCTTATCTTGTTAAGTAGCCTCATGTGTGGCACCTTGTCAAAGGCCTTCTGAAAATCCAAATTTACAATATCCACTGCAACTCCCTTGTCCAGCCTCCTTGTAATTTCCTCAAAAAATTGTAATAGGTTTGTCAGGCAGGATTTTCCTTTAAGGAATCCATGCTGAGTTCTGCCTATCTTGTCATATGCCTCCAGGTACTCTGTAACCTCATCCTTGACAATCGAGTCAACAACTTCCCAACCACCGATGTCAAGCTACTTCCTTCAGAACACGAGGGTGCATTCCATCTGGTCCGGGAGATTTATCTACCTTTAGCCTATTCAGCTTCCTGAGTACTTTCTCTGTCGTAATTGTGACTGCGCACACTTCTCTTCCCTGCCACCCTTGAGTGTCCGGTATACTGCTGATGTCTTCCTCGGTGAAGACTGATGCAAAATACTTGTTCAGTTCCTCCGCCATCTCCTTATCTCCCATTACAATTTCTCCAGCATCATTTTCTATCGGTCCTATATCTACTCTCACCTGTCTTTTACTCATTATATATTTGAAAAAGCTTTTAGTGCCCTCTTTGATATTATTTGCTAGCTTCCTTTCATAGTTAATCTTTTCCCTCTTAATGACCTTCTTGGTTTCCTTTTGTAAGCTTTTAAAAACTTCCCAATCCTTTGTCTTCCCTGTATGCTTCCTTGTATGCGCTCTCCTTTGCTTTAACTTTGGCTTTGACTTCTCTTGTCAACCACGATTGCATCCTTTTTCTATTCGACAGTTTCTTCTTTTTTGGAATATACCTGTCTTGCACCTTCTTCACTTCTCGCATAAACTCCAGCCACTGCTGCTCTGTCGTCTTTCCCGCCAGTGTCCCTTTCCAGCCAACTTTGGCCAACTCCTCTCTCATGCCACAGTAATTTCCTTTACTCCGCTGAAATACCGACACATCAGTTTTCGGCTTCTCTTTTTCAAATTTCACAGTGAACTCAGTCATGTTATGATCACTGTCTCCTAAGGGTTCCTTCACCTCAATCTCTCTAATCACGTCCGGTTCATTACACCTTACCTAATCCAGTTCAGCCGATCCCCTAGTGGGCTCAACAACAAGCTGTTCTAAAAAGCCATCTCGCAGACATTCCACAAATTCTCTCTCTTGAGATCTAGTGCCGACCTAATTTTCCCAATCCACTCGCATGTTAAAATCCCCCACAATTATCATAACACTGCCCTTCTGACGAGTCTTTTCTATTTCCCGTTGTAATTTGTAGTCCACATCCCTGCAGCTGTTTGGAAGCCTATAAATAACTGCCATCAGGGTCCTTTTACCCCTGCGATTCCTTAGCTCCCCCTCTCCATGCATCTGATGAAGCCAAAGGAACAGCAGAGACTGATATAGTTTTGTACCAGCAGGGTCCCAGAAGTTGTTAGCCAATGTGTGGGACTGCCTTAGAGGCTCCAGCTCTGGATTTTTCCCTTGGGGTTAACTCCTGAAGCTTTCTCCTTGAGTGGATATAGCTGCGAGGCAGAAGAGGTTTGAGATCAGAGTTTTCCTTCTCCTGGATGAGCTGCCAACTGTGGCTGATGAGTCCCATCCGCCCAAAGCGATTGGTTTTAAAGTGCCAGCAACCCAGCTTTCCTCCTTCTCCTGTCAGCAGAAATGGTTCCACTAGAATTAGTAGCTAAGCCACACATAAAGGCCAGGAGCTGGACTTGATTGTCAGAGGCTATTTGAGGTGCACGCCATTGGGAGCATTTAATAGGTAGTGGGAGCTTATCCCAATTATCACCCCCAGGTACACAACCTTAAGGAACCACAATGAAGATAAAGAGCATCATAATAAAACAACACAATGAATGCGCGAGATAGCTTATATACATAGATTGTATGTCTATGAAGTGATGCTCGAAACATGAGCGTCTGTACATAAGGAGACTGACAGAGAAATAATAAAGTATTGATGAGGAGGATTAGTGTGTGGAGGTGTTGATCAGCTTTAATACTTGGGGAAAGTAACTGGTGGTCCTGACGTGGATGCTACGTAGCCTTTTCCCTGATGGAAGTGGCACAGACAGTCCATGAGTGGGGTGGGTGGGATCCTTCATGACCCTTTAAGACACAGTTAGATAAAATTTGTAGAGTAGTTGTGAGGAAAAGGCAGGAGCTGAGTCCATGAGCAGAAAGTGACAGACAACAGAGCTGTATCCTTAGAAATGACTAAATGGAAGGTTGTGGACAGAAAAACAAATTGATTAAAACAGGCAGGCCAGCTTAATGGGATCTCTTACTGAATTTCCTTTACTGTTGTAACATCTACTGAAACCATGGTAACAATAAGTATCACTCTAAACAGGAAGTTATCCAACAGTCTAGACTACCCAATTCATCTCCATTGTGTATGGAGTAAAAATAACTTCATCTAACCTTTCATCCAGACAAATAAATGGTCAAAAATAAAGCAATAAATGTCATAACTTTCATGTTAGTAATAAATGACTGATTTTCTCTGCATTCTCACTTTTTATTATCCATATTCACAAAACTACAAAAACAACAACTATTTAGGAAAAGACTGTGCCCATCACTTAAATAAGGCAGATGTCACAGACACAAAACACATAGATTTATAGTTAACCAGTGGTTTCAGTTTGTTATTCCTTTGAAGTAGTTGCAGATGATACATTTACATGACATGGAATATGAATCCCAATTACATAATCATACAGCATAAAGGGTTTAACTCTCCAAACACTATCCATCAAATCACCCTTTCCCTTCCCCCCCAGGTAGACAGCCTGCCACAGTGGATTTCACACCTCCTTTTTATTCATTTCAATTGATGAAGTAAAACATCTCAAGATACTTCATAGGAATATTTTTGCCAAGGTTTAACATCAATTATTTAAAGGAGATGTTTGGACAAATGAGTAAAAACCTGATTGCATTGTTTAAGCTGAAGCAACAGGAAAAGTGATATGTGTGGGGGGGGGGCGGGTGTCAAAGGTTCAGGAAAGAATAAGGAACTTGGCAGACAATGTTGGACCTTTTAAAATCAGGAAGGGTCGAGGCATCACAATTAGGGGACCACAAGGGGTTGAAAATTTTTTAAAAATCTGTAAATGCTAAAAATCTGAAATAATATTGGATTCCTTCATTGAGTCGAAGCAAGCAGCTGTGAAGGCAGTGAAGAAATCGGGTAGAAAAAGTTTTTTTTTAAACACTGCTCAGGGAGAAGGGTCTGCACTGCGCAGGCGCGTGACGTAGCGCACCAAGGTTTAAAAAGAGAAAATTTCAACGGTTCTTGTTTCAGTCGAAGCAAGCAGCTGAAGAAGGGATTGAAGAAATCGGGTAGAAAAAGTCATTTTTTTTTAAACACTGCTCAGGGAGAAGGGTCTGCACTGCGCAGGCACGTGACGTAGCGCGCCAAGGTTTAAAAGCAGACCACCATATACAGCGGCCATCGTTGTAGCGGCCATCATCAGAGTGGACTGAGTCAGAGTGGGGCGGCTTTGGCTCAACAGGCAGAGGCCAGGGTAGGTTCCGGTAAGTTTTTTGTTCAGATTGTTTAGAGTAGGGAGAATGCCAGGCAGGATGTTGGAATGCTCCTCTTGCAGGATGTGGGAAGTCAGGGAGCCCTCCGGTGTCCCTGACAACGACACCTGCAAGAAGTGCATCCAGCTGCAGCTCCTGACAAACCGCGTTGGGGAACTGGAGCAGGAGCTGGATGACCTGCGGATCATTCGGGAGAATGAGGAGATTATAGATAGTAGCTACAGGGAGGTAGTTACGCGAAAGGAGCAGAGGACAGGAAATTGGGTCACTGTCAGGCGAGGGAAGAAGAAAGGGCAGGCAGAGCAGGGTTCCCCTGTGGCCATTCCCCTCAACAACAAGTATACCACATTGGATACTGTTGGGGGGAATGACTTACCTGGGACAAGCTGCAGTAGCCAGATCTCTGGCACTGAGTCTGGCTCTGCAGTGCAGAAGGGAGGGTGGAAAAAGAGGAGAGTGGTAGTGATAGGGGACTCGATAGTTAGAGGTGCAGATAGGAGGTTCTGTGGTCGTGACAGAGAATCCAGGATGGTTTGTTGCCTCCCGGGTGCCAGGGTCAAGGACGTCTCTGATCGATTGCATGACATTCTGAAGTGGGAGGGTGATCAGCCAGATGTCGTGGTGCACATCCGTACAAATGACATAGCAAGGAAGAGTGAGGAGGTCCTGGAGAGTAAGTATAGAGAGCTTGGTAGGAAGCAGGACCTCGAGGGTGGTAATCTCAGGATTGCTACCTGTGCTACGTGCCAGTGAGGGTAGGAATAGGGTGCTCTGGAGGATGAACAAATGGCTGAGGAACTGGTGTAGGGGGCAGGGTTTCAGATTTCAGGATCATTGGGACCTCTTCTGGGCCAGGTGGGACCTGTACAAGAGAGACGGGTTACACTTGAACTACAGGGGGACCAATATCCTTTCAGGGAGGTTTGTTAGTGCTATTGGGGAGGCTTTCAACTACATTTGCAGGGGCATGGGAACCAGAGTGCCAGAGCTGACAGTGTGCTGGGGTGAAAATAAATGATGTTAAAAGTTCAAGGAAATCCACTAATATAAAGGTTGTGAGTGGTGGTAAAAATCTTCTGAGGTGTATATATTTCAATGCTAGGAGTATTGCGGGGAAGGCAGATGAGTTGAGGTCGTGGATTGACACATGGAATTATGACGTTACAGCAATTAGTGAAACTTGGCTACAGGAGGGGCAGGACTGGCAGCTTAATATTCCAGGGTTCCGATGTTTCAGATGTGATCGAGGCAGAAGAACGAAAGGTGGGGGAGCAGTATTGCTTGTTAGGGAAAATATTACAGCAGTGCTCTGGCAGGACAGATTAGAGGGCTTATCTACTGAGTTCTTATGGGTGGAGCTGAGAAACAGGACAGGTATGGCCACATTAGTGGGATTGTATTACAGACCACCCAATAGTCAATGAGAATTGGAAGAGCAAATCTGCAGAGAGATAGCAGGCAACTGCAGGAAACATAAAGTTGTGGTGGTAGGGGATTTTAATTTTCCATATATTGATTGGGACTCCCATACTGTTAGGGGTCTAGATAGTTTAGAGTTTGTAAAATGTGTTCAGGAAAGTTTTCTAAATCAATATATAGAGGGACCAACTAGAGGGGATGCAATATTGGATCTCCTGTTAGGAAACAAGTTAGGACAAGTGACAGAAATCTGTGTAGGGGAGCACTTTGGTTCCAGTGATCATAACACCATTGGTTTCAACTTGATAATGGACAAGGATAGATCTGGTCCTAGGGTTGAGGTTCTTAACTGGAAGAAGGCCAAATTTGAAGAAATGAGAAAGGATCTATAAAGCGTGGATTGGGACAGGTTGTTCTCTGGCAAAGATGTGATCGGTAGGTGGGAAGCCTTCAAAGAAGAAATTTTGAGAGTGCAGAATTTGTATGATCCTGTCAGGATTAAAGGCAAAGTGAATAGGAATAAAACCTTGGTTCTCAAGGGATATTGCAACTCTGATAAAGAAGAAGAGGGAGTTGTATGACATGTATAGGAAGCAGGGAGTAAATAAGGTGCTTGAGGAGTGTAAGAAGTGCAAGAAAATACTTAAGAAAGAAATCAGGAGGGCTAAAAGAAGACATGAGGTTGCCTTGGCAGTCAAAGTGAAGGATAATCCAAAGAGTTTTTACAGTTATATTAAGAGCAAAAGGATTGTAAGGGATAAAATTGGTCCTCTTGAAGATCAGAGTGGTCGGCTATGTGCGGAACCAAAGGAAATGGGGAGATCTTAAATAGGTTTTTTGCATCTGTATTTACTAAGGGAACTGGCATGAAGTCTATGGAATTAAGGGAAACAAGTAGTGAGATCATGGAAACTGTACAGATCGAAAAGGAGGATGTCCTTGCTGTCTTGAGGAAAATTAAAGTGGATAAATCCCCGGGACCTGACAGGGTGTTCCCTTGGACTTTGAAGGAGACTAGTGTTGAAATTGCGGGGGCCTGGCAGAAATATTTAAAATGTCGCTGTCTACAGGTGAGGTGCCGGAGGATTGGAAAGTGGCTCATGTTGTTCCGTTGTTTAAAAAAGGATCGAAAAGTAATCCGGGAAATTATAGGCCAGTAAGTTTAACGTCGGTAGTAGGTAAGTTATTGGAGGGAGTACTAAGAGACAGAATCTACAAGCATTTGGATAGACAGGGACTTATTAGAGAGAGTCAACATGGTTTTGTGTGTGGTAGGTCATGTTTGACCAATCTGTTGGAGTTTTTCGAGGAGGTTACCAGGAAAGTGGATGAAGGGAAGGCAGTGGATATTGTCCACATGTACTTCAGTAAGGCCTTTGACAAGGTCCCGCATGGGAGGTTAGTTAGGAAAATTCAGTCGCTATGTATACATGGAGAGGTGGTAAATTGGATTAGATATTGGCTCAATGGTAGAAGCCAACGAGAGGTAGTAGAGAATTGCTTCTCCCAGTGGAGGCCTGTGACTAGCGGTGTGCCACAGGGATCAGTGCTGGGTCCATTGTTATTTGTCATCTATATCAATGATCTGGATGATAATGTGGTAGATTGGATCAGCAAGTTTGCTGATGATACAAAGATTGGAGGTGTAGTAGACAGTGAGGAAGGTTTTCAGAGCCTGCAGAGGGACTTGGACCAGCTGGAAAAATGGGCTGAAAAATGGCAGATGGAGTTTAATACAGACAAGTGTGAGGTATTGCACGTTGGAAGGACAAACCAAGGTAGAACATACAGGGTTAATGGTAAGGCACTGAAGAGTGCAGTGGAACAGAGGGATCTGGGAATACAGATACAAAATTCCCTAAAAGTGGCGTCACAGTTAGATAGGGTCGTAAAGAGAGCTTTTGGTACATTGGCCTTTATTAATCAAAGTATTGAGTATAAGAGCTGGAATGTTATGATGAGGTTGTATAAGGCATTGGTGAGGCCAAATCTGGAGTAGTGTGTTCAGTTTGGGTCACCAAATTATAGGAAGGGTATAAATAAGGTTGAAAGAGTGCAGAGATGTTGCCGGGACTTGAGAAACTCAGTTACAGAGAAAGGTTGAATAGGTTAGGACTTTATTCCCTGGAGCGTAGAAGAATGAGGGGAGATTTGACAGAGGTTTATAAAATTATGATGGGTATAGATAGAGTGAATGCAAGCAGGCTTTTTCCACTGAGGCAAGGGGAGAAAAAAACCAGAGGACATGGGTTAAGGGTGAGGGGGAAAAAGTTTAAAGGGAACATTAGTGGGGACTTCTTCACACAGAGAGTTGTGGGAGTATGGAATGAGCTGCCAGACAAAGTGGTAAATGCAGGTTCTTATTTAACATTTAAGAATAAATTGGACAGATACATGGATGGGAGGTGTATGGAGGGATATGGTCCATGTGCAGGTCAGTGGGACTAGGCAGAAAATGCTTCGGCACAGCCAAGAAGGGCCAAAAGGCCTGTTTCTGTGCTGTAGTTTCTATGGTTAAACATGAAACATGAACTATAGGGTGGTTAGAGGAGCAGAGCAGGTTATTGGGGTCTCCCCACCTTCTGTCCAAGACCTCTTTCAGAGTCGATGCCTCCAGAAGACACGGTACGTCATTAAAGACCCCTCACACCCTCTCCATGAACTGTTTGTTCTTCTGCCATCAGGCAAATGTTACAGGAGCATCAAAACTAAAAACTCAAGGCTACTAAACAGCTTCCTCCCACAGGCAGTCAGACTGCTAAATAGCTGCTCCACCTGACTCTGCTTTGGACACTTTTAACTTGCATTGGACACTTATAACTGATTTTAACTGCCATGTGGCTGTTGTGTTTTACTATTTATTGTTATGTTTATTATTTAGTGTTGCGTTTGTTATGTTATGTTTGCTCTGCCCCTGAGAAACGCTGACTCATTCTGCCCTGCAAGAGCTGATGTATGGTTAGAATGACAATAAAGTTTTTGGAATCATAAATCTTTGAATCTATTTTACTTTCTGCTGTTTGCCCTCTGTTCAATATGGTGTATTGGTTGGTTGGCATCCATCTGTCTCAAAGGACAATGGATGATGATGATGATCATCACAAGCCTGGGCGGAAGGTATGCAGATCCTGAGATGCAAGTCACCAAGATCCCCCTCTTGGTCTCACTGGTGTAATCCAAAGGAAAGCTTATGAAGCAATACGCTTGGCACCAGCTTGGCTGCAGGAGCTGTCGGAAGGATGTTCAATGACGTCCAGCTGCCTTAGGGGCTCCACTCCAGATTTGCTGTCTGTGTTTACTCCCGTAACCTTCATCTCTCCCGAGGCTGCCCACAAGGCAGTGGACTATTTACCCATAGCTAGGGATCTGGTTCATGAGCACCAGGGTGTGTCCACACACCGGTGGGCCTGTGTGCTACCTGTGCAGGGGACAGACCTCCTCCCTGTCATCTGTAGTTCAGCCTGAGTCCAAAAGGAGTTTGTTTCCCTGTGTCACCAGCAAGGAGGCACTACCTGAAGCTTGCCGTTGGAGAGGTTTACACATTCAACTCTCCTTTTATAAGACTGCTAGCCACCAGTGGAAGCTGAAAGTGAGAGAGACAAACACTACCCACTACACTAACACACTAGACGTGTCACAACAACCATTTTCACACCAGATAATTGTTCAGTACAACCGTGGCTGATCTGTACCAGGTCTGTTCTGTGCCAGTTCCACAGAACCCTCAATTCCATGATTTTTTTTTTCAAACATCTATCTACTTTCTCCTTAAACATTTCCAATTAACTAGAATGCATAACCCTCTGGGTGACAGAATTCTAGAGACTTCAAAGATTCAAAATGCATTTATTATCTATGTACGTATGCAGTATAGAACCCTGAGACTCACTTTCCCGCAGGCAGCCACAAAGCAAAGGAACATTACGGAGATCGTTCAAAGAAAACATTAAAAACCTATTATGTGAAATAAAGAATAAATAGCGCAAACAGCAAAAATGTATGAATAACCCATAATATTAAACACCAAACTGCGGTGTTCAGTTTAGGTCAAGTTCGCACTGTGATGTTCGTTGACTGCAATCAGGCTGCATCAAAGTGCCCTGAACAAAATCACGCAAACAACAATAAAAGAAGGAGCAACCAGAAAGAAGAAGCCCATGTAATATGAACTGCAGAGTCCTCTCAGAACAAGTCCAATCCACAAACTGTACCGATCAAACCTTGCCCAAGATCCAAGTCTCCTGCACCTTCCCCTGGCAGCAGCAAGCGAGAGGAAGTGGGAGGCTGATCAAACACAGGCAGGTAGCACTGATCGCTTGCTTACCATTCATTCTCATACTTGCTCGCCACTTTAATTGATGAGGTTGGTGAGTAATGGAGGCGATCATGAGTTTACACTGTTCCATTTGGCCACATATTTCATTTGCAACCTCACTCTTACCCACGTCAAATTCCGTCAGAGACAGCAAAAATGCAGGTCACTCGGTCAGCCCAAAAACATATAATATAATATGTATATATTATAATATAACATAATATAATATTATATTATAACCTCAAAATATAAATTACAGGCTCCAATCACACGCAGGTTAGTAGCAGAAGCATATTTTTAAAAAAGGAGGAGAAGAAGTAGTTTTGTGAACTGTCTGCAGGATGTCGATGTTAGTCATATTGACCGCTGGCGCCATCTTGCTACTTCCTCTTGCCATCATCTGACAAAAGAAATTCTTAATTTTAAATAACCACCCCATATATGTTTTCTGTTCAAAATTCTTGTACCAGTAGAAAAATCTCACAGCCTCCATCTTATCACGGCCTCTCACGCCAATGTATCCATTCTTTAATAAGGAGACAACGAGGGCACCCTGCCCTCCAGGGCTGTGTGCTGAGCTCATGCTGTATATTGTGTTCACACCCTACACAGCAAAACACCTGAGGAATCATACTGCCAAGTCCAGCGATGGCACGACATCACCAGCAATGATGACATGGCCTACAGAGAGAAGGTGGAGGAGCTTCTGTCCCGGTTCATTAAACCCACAACCTGATTTCACCCAACAATTGGAGCTGCAAGCAGGTTCAGTGTGATTCAACAGCAGATGAATATGTTTAAAGCCAAAAGTAAGAGAGAGAACGCACCCCATCCCCACCCCTGTGTGGGGAGTGCCAAGTCCCAGGGTGGAGTAACAGCAATGCGGGCTTTGGCAGTCTTGTCACATGGTGTTTGTACTTACCAAAGGAGGGATCTCCAAGAGGAAGGGGAGCTAGACAGTTGCTTTCTGGTTTCTGGCAGCCATATTAAACTTGCAGAATGAGACAATCTCACAGAAGGAGAAAGATTCAGATCAGTGGTCGCCAAACTTTTATGGGTTAATACTCCCTTGGCTCTCAGACCACATTTTCAGTGCCCCTAGCAATGACATGAAAACTATCAAGAATTCTGAAAACTTCTGTAGATGTGTGGTCGAGAGTGTATTGATTGGTTGCATCACGGTCTGGCATGAAAACATTAATGTCTTTGAACAGAAAATCCTACAAAAATGTAGTAGATATAGCCCAGTCCATTACAGGTGAAGCTGTCCACTCCACTAAGCACATCGACATGGAGAACCGTGGTAGGAACTAGATGGGAGAATAGTTTAGCTCATGGTGGAGTGGCGGAGCGGACTCGATGAGCCGAATGGCCTACTTCTGCTCCTTTGTCCTGTGATCTTGCGAAAGCAGCATCCATCATCAAGGATCCCAAAACCCAGCCCATGCTCTCTTCTCACTGCTGTCATCAGGAAGAAAGTACAGGAGCCTCAGGGCCTGCGCCACCAGGTTCAGGAACAGTTATCACCTCTGTACCATCAGGCCTTTGAACCCAAGAGGATAACTTCACTCACCCCATCACTGAACTGTTCTCACAATCTATGGACTCACTTTCAAGGGCTCTTCATCTCATGTTCTCGATATTGAAACCTTAAAGGTATACCTCTGTCAATACCTCCAGTTGAAGTTTGTCTTTTTGTGTGTTTCCCCCTAGCTGTCAGTCTGTGGTTTTGTATTGCCATGTGCTCTTGCTTGTTTTCATGCCCCGTGTGCTCCTGTTCCTGTCCCTGCTCTACTCCAGCCCCTGTATTACTGAGTACGCCATCTCTCACCTGTTTCTCATTATTACCTCTTTTACTGCCACTTCTGTCTCATTGTGCTCCACCTATCATCTACCTCTCTATTTATTGCTCAGTGTATTTCAGTCCTGTGTTTTCACCTGTTTGTTACCAGATTGTGCCAGTGAATTTTCCTGAGCCTTTCCAGCATTCGTACCTGTACTCTGTCCATCTGAATATCAACTCTCAAACATGGGGAAATCTGCAGATGCTGGAAATTCAAGCAGCACACACAAAATGCTGGTGGAACACAGCAGGCCAAGCAGCATCCATAGGAAGAAACACAGTCGACGTTTCAGGCCGAGACCCGTCGTCAGGTCAGATCACATTTCATCCTCTGTCACTACAAGGAGAAAATAAGTTTGCTCAACTTATTCTCATAAGACATGCTCTCCAATCCAGGTTCATTCCTGATGAAGGGTCTCGGCCTGAAATGTTGACACTGCTTCTTCCCATGGATGCTGCCCGGCCTGCTGCGTTCCTCCAGCATTTTGTGTGTGTTGCTTGAATATCGACTCTGCCTGTTTCTCAACTCTGGTTTTTGGATTTCTCTGGATGTTTTGATCTCTGCCTGAACTTTGACACTGACTTTGTTTGTACCTCAGGATTTGTTAGTTAATTAATATCACTGTGTGCACAGTACTGGGTCTGTGATTGGATCCCTGCTCCAGCGTCCTGACAGCCCCCTCATATTAGCCATTTCAGCTTTGGGGAAAAAGCCTCTGGCTATCTGTACGATCAATGTCTCTCATCATCTTATACACCTCTATCAGGTCACATTTTATCCTCTGTCACTCCAAGGAGAAAATGCCAAGTTCACTCAACTTATTCTCATAAGTCATGCTGTCCAATCCAGGCAACATCCTTGTAAATCTCCTCTGCATTCCCTCTATAATATCCACCCCCCTGCAAATCTAGTTTAAACCCTCCCCAGTAGCATTAGCAAACCTCCCTCCCAGGATATTGGTTCCCCTCCACTTCGGGAGCAACCCATCCTACTTGTTCAGGTCACCCCTTCCCCAAAAAAGGTTCCAATCATCCAAGAACTTGAAACCCTGCCCCCTGCACCATTTCCTCAGCCACTCATTCATCTGTGCTATCTTCTTTTTCTGACCTTCACTAGCTCATAGCACTGACAGTAATCAGAGTTACCAACTTGGAGGTCCTGCTCTTTAGCCTCCTTCTAAACTCCCTAAACTTACTGCACAGGACTTCTACCACTCCCCTGCCTGCGTCAGCAGTATCAACATGTACTACGACCTCCGGCTGCTCACCTTCCCCTTCAAGAATATTCTGCAACTGCTCAGGGACATCCTGAACCCAAATACCCGGGAGGCAACACACTATCCTGGTATCCTTTTGTTGACACAGAATCTCCTATCCGTCCCCCTGACTATTGAGTCCCCTATGACTATAGTTCCACCCGACTTCACCCTTCCCTTCTGAGGCTCAAAGCCAATCACAGTGCTATTTGTCTGGCTGCTGCTGCCTTGTCCAGACAGGTCATCCCCCTCTTCAGTATTATCCAAAGGGGTTTATACCTGTTGCTGAGGGGAATGGCATAGGTGGACTCTGTACTGACTTCCTTCTCCCTTTATCTCTCGGTGCCCACACACCTACTACTTGAATACTGCACTCCAGGAGTAACTACCTGCTCAAAAGTTGTATCTATCAATTGCTCTGCCTCCTGCATGATCCTTAGTTCATCCAACCCCAACTCCAGCTCCTTAATACGGTCTTCCATGAGCTGGAGTTGGCTGCACTTCCTGAAGGCACAGACATCAGGTTCCATGAATTCCCACATCCGGCAGGAGGAGCATCCCACTGCCATATTGCCATTCTGTCTGCACTGTAAGCAATACATATTGCTTATTTATTTATTATTATTATTTTTCTTTTGTATTTGCACAGGTTGTTGCCTTTTGCACATAGGTTTTTTGTTCATCCTGTAGAGTGAAATCTTTCATTGATTCTATTGTGTTTCTTGGATTTAATATGTATGCCTCAAGAAAATGATTCACAGGGTGGGATATCGTGACATATATGTATTTTGATGGTAAATTTACTTTGAACTTTTGAACCTTGAACTTTTTCTACAGGGTGAGATAGCATTCAGTGATTTCATTCTGCAAAGAAAAGTCTTGATATGATTTTTGGAGCCTTAGATTCAGCTCAAAGCCAGTTTGTACTGAGATCAATTCTTCCTCCATCCTTCCTTTTAATTCCTCATTACAAGTGTTCAGGAATGAATTTAATGCCCAAGCTATTATTTAGATCAACAGAAATCCTTAAATCTCTCTGACATATCTTTACACAGCTTGGAAAAGTGCATTACGGCGTCTCAGGCAGCTTCCTGATCGCCATCTGACTTCTTTCTGCAGCAGCAAGCAGTCAAGCTGTTCATCATTTTCAATGGAAAGCTGTCAAACTAGTTGAGAATTGAGAGCATGATTTTCTTTGCTGCTGTGATAACAGTATTTAATGATTTGTGCAGCCAGTCATTTAGCCTTTTTGCAACAAGATGTTGTCTGAATTACACAGTGAAAAGCAAAATGTTAGGTACAGATTTTTCAAGAAAGCAATAATCCAGCTGTGCTGTCCTGTCATTAATAGTGCCCCATCTGTTCCACAAGTGATAATGTTGGTGAGAAGAATGTCCTCCTCTTTGAAAAATTGCTCAACAACCTGAATTATTGACTCCCCCTTCATATCTGTTTGTAGTCTCCTTGCAAATAACAACACTCGAACCAAGCTTTCATGTTTTATGAAGCAAACATAACCAAGAAGCAAAGGTCTATTGCTTAGGAAATGTGACCAATCTAACTGTAAGGCAAATCCTGTTACCCTAACTATGGTGCACAATCTGCCATCCACATTCTCAGACATTTCCCTTATTTGTCTTTGAACAGAGTTGTTGTTGAGAAGAATCACTTTAATTATCTGGTCTGGTGACTCTCCGTATGTAGAACCATACTTAGAAATTCCCTTACTGCTGGCAGAACCAGTTCTTCTCCAATTGTATGTGGTTTTCCAGATTTAGCAATGAGCAATGAAATGCTCAAGCAGGCATCATTATTTTGTTTTGAAGTGCTGGCAAACATATTTGAAGTGTTTTCCGTTTCTGAAAATGTTTGTGATGTGACTGAAAATAATCAAGTACTTGCTTGCATTATCAGTGTGTATTCTCTTCAGTTGCTCAAAGAGTCTGGCTGATTTCATAGCTACATTTTTCACACAAAAGATAAATTGGCTGCTGTTGATTGCTTGGTACTGGTATGAATCCATATTGCAGATACAGCACACTATACTGCCTACACTTTTTTCTCATTTAGTCTGCTTCTGCCATTTTCATTATGGATTAACAACTCTGGTCAATCACCTGTTGTTTAAGTCCAACCTGAAGCACTACGATCAATAATAGGTCAGGCAAAACCTAACTCTATCTGAAAGAACATGAAGTTAGGCAGCAATATCTCAGTCTGGCAATGGGCTAGAGAAATGCAGTCAAGGCCATTCCACAGGGCAGGTTTTGAACACCATATCTAAATTTACAGGAATTACTTACTGTGTGATTAGAGTATGGGAATCATACCAGCTAACACTGTACTACAGTAGTGAGCCCGGACATAACAAAATTTCTTCAGTCAAGGTTTCTCATTGTATGCCAAATGCAGAAGAGTCACATTGCTTTTTAGCATTGCTAACGTGCTAATGAGAACGGTGGTTTAGCAAGAGCAGAGGTTTCTTAGATGGTCATTGTAATCAATTATGATCACTGAGGATCAAATGTTTGTAATAGGTAATTCACTTCCTAAATTAAGCCTGTAAATTAGCTGCTTCCCTTGCTAACAAGCCCATCCTCCAACACCCCCTTTATTTTATTGTTCCCTTAGAAGCTCTCACCACCCAGAGGGAGGCAATATCACCCAATTTAGGAACTACCATTAGAGGCTTAAGAATGAAATTAAGAGAGCCAGAAAGGACCATAAGAAGGCCTTGTCAGGCAGGATTAAAGAAAACCCCAAGGAATTCTACGAGTATGTGAAGAGCTGGAGGATAAGACGTGAAAGAACAGGACCGATCAAGTGTGACAGTGGGAAAGTGTGTATGGAACCGGAGGAAATAGCAGAGATACTTAATAAATACTTTGCTTCAGTATTCACTGTGGAAAAGGATCTTGGTGACTCTAGCGATGACTTGCAGCAGAATGAAAAGCTTGAGCATGTAGATATTAAGAAAGAGGATGTGCTGGAGCTTCTGTAAAGTATCAAGTTGGATAATTCACCAGGACCGGATGAGATGTTACCCAGGCTACTGTGGGAGGCGAGGGAGGAGATTGCTGAGCCTCTGGCGATGATCTTTGCATCATCAATAGGGATGGGAGAGGTTCCAGGAGACTGGAGGCTTGTGGATGTTGTTCCTTTATTCAAGAAAGGGAGTAGAGAAAGCCCAGGAAATTATAGAACAGTGATTTTTACCTCAGTAGTTGGCAAGTTGATGGAGAAGATCACTAAGAGGCAGGATTTATGAACATTTGGAGAGGTATAATATGATTAGGAATAGTCAGCATGGCTTTGTCATAGGCTGGTCATCCTTTATGAGCCTGATTGAATTTTTTGAGGATGTGACTAAACACATTGATGAAGATAGATAGAGCTGTAGATGTAGTGTATATGGATTTCAGCAAGGCATTTGATAAGGTACCCCATGCCAGGCTTGTTGAGAAAGTAAGGAGGCATGGGATCCAAGGGGACAGCCCTTTGTGGATCCAGAATTGGCTTGCCCACAGAAGGCAAAGAGTGGTTGTAGACAGGTCAAATTCTTCATTGAGGTCGGTCACCAGTGGAGTGCCTCAGGGATCTGTTCTGGGATCCTTACTCTTCATGATTTTTATAAATAACCTGAGGAAGTGGAAGGATGGGTTAGGAAGTTTGCTGATGACACAATGGTTGGAGGTGTTGTGGATAGTGTGGAGGGCTGTCAGAGGTTACAACGGGACATTGATAGGATGCAAAACTGGGCTGAGAAGTAGCAGATGAAATTCAACCCAGATAATTTTGGTAGGTCAAATATGATGGCAGAATATAGTATTAATGGTAAGACTCTTGGCAGTGTGGAGGATCAGAGGGATCTTGGGGTCCGAGTCCATAGGACACTTAAAGCAGCTGCACAGGTTGACTCTGTGGTTAAGAAGACATATGGTGTATTGGCCTTCATCAATCATGGAATTGAATTTAGGAGCCAGGAGGTAATGTTGCAGCTATATCGGACCCTGGTCAGACCCCACTTGGAGTGCTGTGCTCCGTTCTGGTCGCCTCACTGCAGGAAGGATGTGGAAACCGTAGAAAGGGTGCAGAGGAGATTTACGAGGACGTTGCCTGGATTGAGGAGCATGCCTTATGAAAACAGGTTGAGTGAACTTGGCCTTTTTCTCCTTGGAGTGACAGAGGATGAGAGGTGACCTGATAGAGGTGTATAAGATTATGAGAGGCATTAATCGTGTGGATTGTCAGAGGCTTTTTCCCAGGGCTGAAATGGTTCCCAAAAGAGGACACAGGTTTAAGGTGCTGAGGAGCAGGTACAGAGGAGATGTCAGGGGTAAGTTTTTTACGCAGAGAGAGATGAGTGTGTCGAATGTGCTGCTGATAACAGTGGTGGAGGCGGATATGACAGGGTCTTTTAAGAGAGCTTTGGATAGGTACATGGAGCTAAGAAAAATAGAGGGCTATAGGTAAGCCTAGTAATTTCTAAGGTAGGGATATGTTCAGCACAACTTAGTGGGCTGAAGGTTCTGTAAGGTTCTGTAGGTTTTCTATGTTTCTATGTTTCTGTAAGCAGAGCCCTTTGAGTTGGGCCAGCTTATTTGTGTCTGGGAAATTGAGAAGGTGTCACTGGAGTGAGGTCCTTGCTGCTGTTTAAATACAGACCACCCCAAACCCTCTAGTAGATCGGTCAAAGAAACTGAGAGACTGGTTAAAAACCACAAGACATAGGAGCAGAATTATGCCACTCGGCCCAATGAGTCTCTTCTGCCATTCCATCATGGCTGATTTATATCCTCCTCAACTACATCCTTCGGCCTTCTCCCCGTAACCTTTGATATCCTGACTAACAAGAACTTATCAACCTCTGTTTCAAATATACTCTGTGAATCGACCTCCACTGCAGTCTATGGCAATGTATTCCACGGATCTGCTACTCCTGGCTAAAGAAATTCCTTCTCACCTCTGTGCCAAATGGATGTTTCTCTAATCTGGGAATCAACTGGTTATCGGATGATTCTGATAATCTTCTGTCAATGTGAGCTGCTGTCTGTGAGCCTGAAACAAAATTGCCTTGCCTTGACCCTGTGAACTGAGTAAACACTAACAGTCACTGATAGTTTTAGCCATCAAAGCTTGAAGGGGGGAAGATGAGGATGTGATCAAAGAGCAATGGGTCAGGTCAGCGGGGAAGCGGTCACCAACCGCTTGACTGACAAAGCTGCGTTTTAAAAATGGTTGAAATCAAAAGAACAAATATGTTCACGTTTCTGGAACATTTTATTGCCATCTCTGCTCTGTCTTGCAGAGAACCAGTTAGGAAAGTTAGATAGTGTATATATAGGTACACACACGGGCATGGTGGGTGAGCAATGGGTGAAGGAAAGGGATTTTCCTGCTCTACCTACTTAGATCCTCCTTAAAATTAGGCTTTCCTGGGACAGGTTACTGTCCAGTGACCAAGAGGAAATTGAAGTTAAAATCACACTTTTGTAAAAAGTGGCCGTGAGATATTTGCATATGCATCAACCAAACATAAGATAATGGGGCACTGAGAGGCTGGTGGACTACTGTAGTACACTGGGTAGCAAAAGGTAGAATGATAATTCTGAGTACCATAATGTGATGTTTTGTATGTAGCATAGTGGGGTTCCAATGGGGTAAAACTAGCCTGTGGACTGGGTATCATAGTGTCGCATCTTCCCAGGGGTGATATGTTGGGGTAAGTGTCAATCTTACCTGCTTATCGAAAGCCGGCCGCTCCTCCATGTCTGCTGGGGATCGGCCATTTTAAGGAGACCATAAGTACATAAGACCAGAAGGTATAGGAGCAGAATTAGGTCACTTGGCCCATTGAGTCTGCTCCGCCATTTCATCATGGTGATCCAATTTTTCTCTCAGCCCCGATCTCCTGCCTTCTCCCCATATCCCTTCATGCCCTGGTCAATACAGAATCCATGAACCTCTGCCTTAAAAATACATAAATACTTGGTCTCCACAACTGCTTGTGGCAACAAATTCCACTGATCCACCACTCCCTGGTCAAAGAAATTCCTCCTCATCTTGGTCTGACACTGCTCTATTATGATGCTGTTTCCTCTGGTCTTGAACTCAGCCACCATAGGAAACGTCCTCTCCACATGCATCCTATCATGACCTTTTACCATTCAATAGGTCACCCCTCATTCTTCAGAATCCCAGAGATATCAAACGCTCTTCATATGATCCTGGAATCACTTTTGTTAGCCTCCTTTGAACTTTCTCCAGTTTCAACACATTCTTTCTTAGAAGGGGCCCAAACCTGCTCAGAATACTCCAAGTGAGGCCTCAGCTGTGCTTTATAAAGTTTCAACATTTCATCCTTGCTTTTATATTCTAGTCCTCTTGAAATGTATGCTAACATTGCAATTGCCTTTGGGGAATCCTACACAAGGACTCTCAAGTTCCTTTGTGCCTCAGTTTTTGTATAATCTCTCTATTTAGAAAATAGCCAACCCTTTCACTTCTCCTACCAAAGTGCATGACCAGACACTTCCCATCTGCCATTTCTTTACTCATTCTTCTAATATGTCTAAGTCCTTCTGTAGCCTCTCTACTTCCTCAAAACTACCTGCCCACCCACCTACTTTCATATTGTCTGAAAACTTTGCAACAAATCCATCAATTCCATCATCCAAATCACTGACATATGAAATAAAAAGAATCATACCCAACACAGACTCCTGTGAACGTCACTAGTCACTGGCAGCCACTCAGGAAAGCCTCCCTTTATTCCCACTCTTTGCCTCCTGCCAATTAGCCACTGCTCAATCCATGCTAGAAACATCCCTGTGAACCGTCCCTTTTTAATCACCCTCATGTGTGGCACCTTGTCAAAGGCCTTCTGAAAATCCAAGTACATAACACCAATAGATTCTCCTTTATCTATCCTGCTGGTTATTTCTTCAAAGAATTCCAGCAGATTTGCCAGACAAGATTTCCCTTGAGGAAACCATGCTGACTAGAGTCTATTTTATCATGTGACTCCAAGTACCCTGAGACCTCCCCCTTAATAATTGACGGCAACATCTTCCCAACCACTGTGGTCAGACTAACTAGCCTATAGTTTCCTTTCTTCTGCCTTTGTCCCTTCTTGAAGAATGGAGTGACATTTGCAATTTTCCAGTCTTCCAGAATCTTTCCAGAATCTAGTGATTCTTGAAAGATCATTACTAATGCCTCCATGATCTCTTCAGCCACCTCTTTCAGAACCCTGGGGTGTACACCATCTGGTCCAGGTGACCTAGCTTCCTTCAGACCTTTCAGTTTGCCAAAAACCTTCTCTCTAATTATGATAACTTCACACACCTCACGACCCCTTGTATTGCAGCTCTTCCACTTGCTGAAGATAGAAGATAGAAGAAGTGCAGGTAGAGGAGAAGACTTATCTGCTGAAAGCATCCAGGCACCTCTGCTTCAGGGGCTCACTGGAGGAGTACTGAGATAGGGCCCCAGTGCAGACCTCAGAGAAGTATTAGTAACTGGGTGTAACTTAAATGGTTCACTGAATGTTTCGTGTTCATCTTGTCCAGTAAATAAATGGTTAGCTTTCATGCCAGTAGTGAGTGTCTTCTGTCCCCACTCCATGAACCCACAAACCTGACTACGCAGTACATGGTCCAGAAACATATCACCCACAGTCAAGAAAGCTCACCAATATCTTTACTTTCTGAGGAGGTTGAAGGGAGATGGACTATGCACATCAGATTCATGACTTTCCACAGATGCGTCATTGAGGGAATCCTGACATGCTGCATCACAGTGTGGAGCAGAAACTAGACCAAAGGAGTCCACAACAGATAGTTAAAACTGCCCAGTGCATTAGCGACACCAGCTTATCCACCGTCTGTTACTTGTCAAGTAGGGGACAGTGCACAATTCTGATTTGATGGAGAGACGGACGTGAGAGTACGGAGGAACATCTGGAAACTTCTGAGATGCCCGCTTCGCTGCCGCTGCTACTGTGTGATAACCAGAATGTCTGGAGCAGAAGGCCTCAAAATCCTTGGCTTTGTTTGTTTAAGCAGCCAAGGCGAGTTCGAAGATGCTTGGCAGAGGATGGCGCCGGGAGGCTGTATCAGAGGGCTAGTCGGAAGCTCGAAGTTTTTGGACGGATGGACTCAGTGTTGGCTGTGGTCGGCTGCTTCCAAGGCATCGGCAAGTTGACAGTGCCTGGGGGTTTATGGCAGGGAGTTTCTCCCTTTTGCCTCCTGCTATCGGGGACTCGGGAGTCGACCGACTCGGGGACTTTTGAGACTTTATTTACCGTGCCCATGGTTTGTTCTTCATTAAATGATGGTATTGCTTTGCACTGCTGTAACTATATGTTATAATTATGCGGTTCTGTCAATGTTAGTCTTTGGTTTGTCCTGTTTTCTGTGATATCACTTGGGAAAAACATTGTATCATTTCTTAATGCATGGATGCATTTCTAAATGACAATAAAAGAGGACTGAGTGTTCTCATAATCTATTCAAGGACAAACATGTTATATTTTGTAACTCTAAAACCTAATCAATAGAAAAACACATGAGTCAGGAGATGTGTGTCCACTTTGTTTTACTTTTGTGAGGTGTGCACTTATGACGTGGTGGTGTGATGACGTACTGTATACCATTCATGTCCTGGTTCTAACACTTACAAGCTCAATGTGGCTTATTGGTTAGAGTACTTTCACTGTTACAAATGTGCATTCCCAGAGGAGTTATCTTTTCCCCAGTGTAAATTCTTAGGTGGATGTCTGCAGGCTTCAGTTCAGTTCCTTTGAAATACCATTCACACTCATTTTGTGGAATGACTGAAACAGCCGAGTCGGTGTAAAATTCCATTTCAATTAATTTGCCATTCACTTCTGGTGTAACCATACTGCTTGTCTCCTGTTAGCTTTCATGTTGTTAATCTCAAATCTGTGTTACTCTCAAAATTATCAGATTTTTCATCAACAGCATGCAATAGTGCTCTTTTTGCAACTACAACTTTATTTCGTATCTTTTTGTTTTCTCTGTACAGACCATTTATTTTTGTCTGCCCGACATGCTCTTTGTATGTGTCCTACTTTTTTTTGCATTTTCTGCACATTTTGAATTTAAACCTGCATTGGTCTGATGTATGTGAGTCCCTACCACAGCAGTAACATGATGTCTGTTTAAACTGCATATATAGAAAGAATGAAATAATAATAAGTAAGCAATAAATATTGATAACATGAGATGAATATTCCTTGCAAGTGAGTCCATAGGTTGATGGGGCAGGTGAAGTTGAGTGAAGTTATCCCCTTTGGTTCAAGGGCCTGATGGTTGAGAGGTAATAACTGTTCCTGAACCAGGTGGTGTGAGTCCTGACATTTCTGCACCTTCTTCCTGATGGCAACAGCGAGAAGAGAGTATGGCGTGGTGATGGAGGTCCCCGATGATGGTTGCTGCTTGCCTTTGATGATACCTTGTGTAGATGTGCTTAGTGGTGGGGAGAGGCATACCTGTGGATATGGATTTACTACATTTTGTAGGATTTTTTTGTTCAAGGGCATTAATGTTTCTATATCAGGCTGTGACACAGCCAGCCAATACACTCTCCATTACACATCTATAGAAGTTTGTCAAAGTTTTCAATGTCATGTCGAATCTTCGCAAACTTCTAGGAAAGTAGAGGCGCTGTGGTGCTTTCTTTGTAATTACACTTACGTGCTAGGCCCAGGACAGATCCTCCAAAATAATAACACTGAGGAATTTAAATTTGTTGACCCTCTCTAGCTCTGATCATCTAATGAGGAATGGCTCATAGACCTCTGGTTTCCTTCTCCTGAAGTCAATAATCAGCTTCTTGGTCTTGCTGACATTCAGTAACAGATTGTTGTTATGACACCACTCAGCCAGATTTTCAATCTCCCTCCTAAATGCTGATTCATCACCACCTTTCATTTGGCCAACAACAGTGGTGTTATCAGCAAACTTGATAATGGCATTGGACCTGTGCTAAGACATATAGTCATAGGTATAAAGTGAGTAGAGCAGGAAGCCATCAACAATAGTTTTGGTTCTAAATGTTCCTGCATTATTTTCATGATAGCAGCAAAACTCATTTTGGAGCAGTCAAATTTCTAAGCAAATTTCATGCTTTTACACCTATAATACTCAGTAAAACTAGCAATCATTTCTCAGCTATTCCATTTGCTTTAAAATACTACTCAATTTGTTCAGTAAATATGACCTAGTTTTCTGTTGTACAAACAATTATGTCTATTATTCCAATGTAGCCAGCCATTTCTGCTTTATTTTTAAACTTATGATTATTGTCACCTGGTTCATGAACCCATGAATTTCCTCCATTTTCTGCCTTTAAATAAAAACTCAGCTGTCTTTCTCCCCATGCTCTGGTGGAAAAAAAACATGCTGTGCTATTTTTTAACCCTGACATCTTAGTGTGCTTCAACAGGTAGCTAGTTGTCTCAGGTTTGTTCTAAACCTTTCTCGTTGCCACTGTTATGTTTTCTAACTCCAAGACTAATCAAAAGAAAAACAATGGGAGCTGGGAGACGTATGTGCACTTGTTTTGCTTTAGTGAGGTATGAACCTATGATGTGATGGCATTATGACGTATGCCATTCACATATTTTTACATATAACCCATAATGAATTAGATTAGATTATGAAGACAATCAGTCCTCTTTTATTGTCATTTAGTAATGCATGCATTAAGATATGATATAATATTTCCTCCAGTGTGATATCACAAAACACAGGTCAGACCAAGACTGAAAAAAACTAACAAAACCACATAATTATAACATATAGTTACAACAGTGCAACAATACCATAACTTGATGAAGAAGTCCATGAGCACAGTAAAAAGCTGAAAGTCTCTCAAATGTCCCACATCTCATGCAGACGGGAGAAGGAAGAAAAACTCTCCCTGCCATACCCAACCACGGTTCGACTCTGAGTCATCCGAAAACTTCGAGTTCCGATCAGCTTTCCGACACCGCGTACTGAGCGCCATCTCTATCCGAACGATTCGACCTCCATCTCGGTCGCCAACAGCAGGCAAAGCCGAGGATTTTGAGGTCTTCCCTCTGAAAGATTCTCGATCACGCAGTAACAGCAGCGAACTGGCATTTCAGAAATTTTTCCAGATGTTCCTCTGTGCTTTCCCGTCCGTCTCCATCAAATCGGCATTGTCCATGGCCCTTATTTAATGGGTACGATATCATTTTTCACCGGAGGGCTGCGCACGCATGGTGCGCTGCTCTCTCCCCTCCCGAATTATGTAAACAAAGAATGCTTATTCATTCATTATATTTACAACATTACACAAATATTACTGAAATATTAAATACACAACTATATCCTAAACTTCCTATCAGATTGTTAAGGATGGGGTCTCTCACCTCTGACCTCTGACTCTCAACAGGGTTGAGTTCTGAGTCCCCCCCCCCGCCCTTTACACCCACGACTGTGTTGCCACACACATCTCCAATCTGCTGATCAAATTTGCAGATGACATGAGACTGATCGGCCTTATCTCTAACGGTGATGAGACAGCCTACAGAGGAGAGGTTAACGCCCTGACACAGTGGTGCCAGGATAACAACCTCTCCCTCAATGTCCAAAAAACAAAAGCTCTTATCATGGATTACAGGAGGACTGGAGACATGCTGACCTTGATCAACATCAATGGGACTGCAATTGACAGGGTGAGTAGCTTTAAGTTCCGCAGTATACACATCACCGATTATCTCACCTGAACTGTACACACTAGCTGTATGGCAAAAAAGTAGAACAGCGACTATTGCACCTCAGGCAACTGAAGAAATTTAACATGAGTCTCTAAATCCTCAGGACCTTCTACAGGGGCACCACTGAGAGCATACTGACTGGCTGTATCACCACCTGTTATGGGAACTGCACCAGCCTTGATCACTGGGCACTGCAGAGAGTGATACGGACAGCCTAGCACATCTGTGGATGTGAACTTCCCTCCATTGAGGACATTTACAGCAGCAGGTGCAGGAAGAAGTCTTGGAAGATCATTCGGGACATGAGTCACTACAACCCTAAACTGTTTCAGCTGCTTCCCATCTGTCAAGTGGTACCATGGCATCAAAGCCAGGACCAACAGACTATGGGACAGCTTCTTTCTACAAGCCATTAGTCTTATAAATTCCCATCTGAACATTGCGACAGAGTCATAATGCAAAGATTTTTACTCTCTCACATTGTGGGACGGATGTAAGATTTAAACGAACTCAGTTGAATATACTGAAATTTACTGAAGAAGGGCCAGCAATATCATGAAGGATCCCACCATGAAGGTGGGATGGAGGGAGAGGGGGTTGCAGCTATGGTGCTGAACCTGGAGAGGGTTCAAAGGAGGTTCACGAAAATGATTCCAGGATTGAATGGCTTGTCATATGAAGAGCGTCTGATGGCCCTGGGTCTGTATTCACTAGAATTCAGAAGAATGAGGGGTGACCTCATCGAATGGTGAAAGGCAATGATAGAGTGGATGTGCAGAGGATGTTTCCTATGGTGGGAGGGCACAGGCTCAGAATAAAGGGGCGTCCTTTCAGAATGGAGGTGAGGAGGAATTTCTTTTGTCAGAGATTGGTGGATCTGTGGAATCTTTGCCACATGTAGTTGTGGAGGCCAAGTCTTTAAGTATATTTAAGGCAAAGGTTGATAGATTCTTGATTGGTCAGGACATGTAGGGATATAGGGAGAAGGCAGGAGATTGGGGCTGAGAAGAAAATTGGATCAGCCCTGATGAAATGGACAAGCAGAATTGATGGGCCAAATGGCCTGATTCTGCTCCTATATCTTATGGTCTATGATCTTATGGTATATTTTCCCACTCCAAAAGTGCAACATCTTAGGCTTTCTTGGATTGAACTCCGTCTGCCTTTTCTCCGCCCATATCAACTTCAATAATCCTGAATCTGAGGAGTTGATCTGATACAGTTGTTATCAAAACAGTTTAGATATAGGATACAATGTCTCTGAAGAATTTCTAGGAAAAACCACTTCACAAAAAATAACATGCTTTTTCCTTCAACCCGAAGGGCATTCACGTGGACAGTAATTGCCATAATGATGCACCCAGTAATGCACTATTGCCCATGGCATCACCAAGGAGTTGCTGATGGAATGAGTATCATAGCAGTTCCATTCTTGATCGAGCACATCTATTACTTGCTGTTTACTATGTGGGCATTGAAGGGTGTCCGATTCATTTGCAGGCTCACTGGAAGTGTCTAGTCGGTAACTTACAGAACAGAACTGAAATCACGGAGTTCAAACACAGAGCATATCTCACGTGCATTCCCAACATCTGTGCTGCTCTCTGAACAGAAATCATTGGCTGGTTCAGACAGCACCTTTCTCTCCACAGAGGCTGTCTGAACTGCTGAGTACTTCCAGCATTTTCTAGTCTTTTTGTCTTCAGATTTTCAGTAAATGCAAATTTTCTTAACAAATGAGGAACGTGAGTTCTTGGCAGACTGAAGACGGATAACTGAACATTGGGTCGTGTGCATAATTATTACATGTGGAACTCTGATGGACATCATGAAAATTTAACAGCAGCATCATGGTTTGGTTCTTACTAGCCTGCCACACTAACACTGTGTTCTATCTCTGATCATTACTGCTGAACATTGTTTATCTTAACTAACAAGGCACCTGTAGACTCCTTCATACAAAGTGATATATACACCTCCTGGCATTGACTTACACAGGAGCATCAAAACAAAAAGATAGATGGCACCTAAAAATGTCAGCAGCATTGCTGAGAAGATAACCATGTGATGCTACAAAGTAAGCAGAAGTTTCACTGAAGGACATGCCACAGCATTTTCAGTTTCCATTTACCATGGATCTCAGAAATTTAAGTAGGCACTTCTGTTATTATTATTATCAAGTAGCTGAGCCTAATCCAAAGTGAATAGTTTTGAAAGTTGTGATTTTTTGATTAAGTTATTCTGTCCCTTAAGGACAAGCAATATTTCTTTAATGATTTTCTTCCCCCTTGTTGCTTTCCTTAATTGACATGTGTCCAAGAGGGAAATGAACCCAGACTGTTACCATTAAGACACAAGTGACAGTGTCTGGTGGCAACTCTGCATCTAATTATTTTTCTCTCAGCAGGAAGAATCTGACCTCCACCTGGCCTCAGAATGACTGAAGTTATTGCAGACAGAATGAAAATGAATGACATCATCTTCTGGGTTGTTTTGATATCTTCTCTGCAGTTCTTTTTGCTGGAATCAACCCCGTAAACCAGGTTTAAATAAGCAGCGAGCTCCTGTATGTGAAAACACTGCACAACTTTGTCTTTGTCTGGACTATTCCTCTTCTCACCCTGTCTCTTGCAAAAATGCCATCCCCTTCTCGCAATTCCTCCGTCTCCGCCGTATCTGCTCTCAGGATGAGGCTTTTCATTCCAGGACAAGGGAGATGTCCTCCTTTTTTAAAGAAAGGGGCTTCCCTTCCTCCACTATCAACTCTGCTCTCAAACGCATCTCCCCCATTTCACGTACATCTGCTCTCACTCCACCCTCCCACCACCCCACTAGGAATAGGGTTCCCCTGGTCCTCACCTACCACCCCACCAGCCTCCGGGTCCAACATATTATTCTCTGTAACTTCCGCCACCTCCAATGGGATCCCACCACTAAGCACATCTTTCCCTCCCCCCCCACTCTGCTTTCCGCAGGGATCGCTCCCTACGCGACTCCCTTGTCCATTCGTACCCCCTATCCCTCCCCACTGATCTCCCTCCTGGCACTTATCCTTGTAAGCGGAACAAGTGCTACACATGCCCTTACACTTCCTCCCTTACCACCATTCAGGGCCCCAAACAGTCCTTCCAGGTGAGGCGACACTTCACCTGTGAGTCGGCTGGGGTGATATACTGCGTCCGGTGCTCCCGATGTGGCCTTCTATATATTGGCGAGACCCGACGCAGACTGGAAGACCACTTTGCTGAACACCTACGCTCTGTCCGCCAGAGAAAGCAGGATCTCCCAGTGGCCACACATTTTAATTCCGCATCCCATTCCCATTCTGACATGTCTATCCACGGCCTCCTCTACTGTAAAGATGAAGCCACACTCAGGTTGGAGGAACAACACCTTATATTCCGTCTGAGTAGCCTCCAACCTGATGGCATGAACATCGACTTCTCTAACTTCCGCTAATGCCCCACCTCCCCCTTATATCCCATCTGTTATTTATTTTTATACACACATTCTTTCTCTCACTCTCCATTTTCTCCCTCTGTCCCTCTGACTATACCCCTTGCCCATCCTCTGGGTTCCCCCCCCTTGTCTTTCTCCCTGGACCTCCTGTCCCATGATCCTCTCGTATCCCCTTTTGCCTATCACCTGTCCAGCTCTCGGCTCTATCCCTCCCGCTCCTGTCTTCTCCTATCATTTTGGATCTCCCCCTCCCCCTCCAACTTTCAAATCTCTTACTAACTCTTCCTTCAGTTAGTCCTGACCAAGGGTCTCGGCCTGAAACGTTGACTGTACCTCTTCCTAGAGATGCTGCCTGGCCTGCTGCGTTCACCAGCAACTTTGATGTGTGTTGTTTGTCTTTAACACAGATTAGATCGTAGTACTAATGATCTTCAAGTACAATTGTTCCTAGAGAGAAATAGGCCACACACTCACGTCTGCAATTCATCACAGTGTACCAGATGTTTTATCTGCATCATTGTGTACCTAATGATGTTTCGTGTCCTGCAACACTCTAACCCTCCCTTGCTGACATAAGTTGGTGCTTTACAGTGCAATCTATCACCTAGCAGTTATTAGGTTGGAGTCAGAGCTATTCAGCACAAAATCTGTCCTTCCACCCACCATGTCCGTTTGCCCATCTACATTAGTCACATTTGCCTGCATTGGCTACACATCCTTTGACATCTTACTTATCCAAATGCCTGCCTATATGTCTTTTACATGTAACAATTCTGTCCGATTCCTCCACTTACTCTGTCAGCAAGTTCTCTGTGCATAAAACATACTGCACGAATCCTCTTTAAAATGCTTTCCTTTCACCTTAAACATAAACTTTTCAAATTCACCTTATCTCTACCTCTTACAAATTTATTGACCTCATCAGTCCACTCCTGAGCATCCTACACTCCAGGGAAAACAAGACAAGCAAATCTAATCCTTTCCAAAAAAGCTAGGTGATGATAGAGATCTAGAAGATTATAAGGCGAGCAGGAAGGAGCATAAGAATGAAATTAGGAGAGCCAGAAGGGGCCATGAGAAGGCCTTGGCAGAGGGGATTAAGGAAAACCCAAAGGCATTCTACAAGTACGTGAAGAGCAGGAGGATAAGATGTGAGAGAATAGAACCAATCAAGTGTGACAGTGGAAAAGTATGTATGGAACTGGAGGAGATGGTAGAGGTACTTAATGAATACTTTGCTTCAGTATTCACTATGGAAAAGGATCTTGGCGACTGTAGGGATGACTTACAGTGGACTGAAAAGCTTGAAAATGTAGATATTAAGGAAGAGGATGTGCTAGTGCTTTTGGAATGCATCAACGTGGAGAAGTCACCGGGACTGAACGTAATGTACCCCATGCTACTGTGGGAAGTGAGGGAGGAGATTGCTGAGCCTCTGGCAATAATCTTTGCGTCATCAGTGAGGACGGGAGAGGTTTCAGAGGATTGGAGGGATGTTGTTCCCTTATTCAAGAAAGGGAGTCAGGATAGCCCAGGAAATTATAGACCAGTGAGTCTTACTTCAGTGGTTAGTAAGTTGATGGAGAAGATCCTGAGAGGCAGGATTTATGAACATTTGGAGAGGCATAATATGATTAGGAATAGTCAGCATGGCTTTGTCATAGGCAGGTCATCCCTTATGGGCCTGATTGAATTTTTTAAGGATGTGACTAAACACATTGATGAAGGTAGAGCCATAGATGTAGTGTATATGGATTTCAGCAAGGCAATTAATAAGGTACCCCAAGCAAGGCTTATTGATGCATGGGATCCAAGGGGACCTTGCTTTGTGGATCCAGAGCTGGCTTGCCCACAGAATGCAAGGAGTGGTTGTAGATGGGTCATATTCTGCATGGAGGCGAGTGACCAGTGATGTGCC
This sequence comes from Mobula hypostoma, assembly GCF_963921235.1. Lineage (NCBI taxonomy): Eukaryota > Metazoa > Chordata > Chondrichthyes > Myliobatiformes > Myliobatidae > Mobula > Mobula hypostoma. The sequence continues at coordinate 98,346,874 of NC_086103.1, read as the reverse complement.
TCAGGGATCTGTTCTGGGGTCCTTACTCTTTGTAACTTTTATAAATGACCTGGATGAGGAAGTGGAGGGATGGGTTCATAAATTTGCTGATGACACAAAGGTTGGAGGTGTTGTGGATAGTGTGGAGCAGTGGTCCCCAACCACCGGGCTTCAAATCATGTGCTACCGGGCCATGCGGAAACAATATGATTTGGTGATATGAAATGATATGAGTCAGCTGCACCTTTCCTCATTCCCTGTCATGCCCACTGTTGACTAACCGCCCCCCCCCACCCCCGTTGGCTGTTCCGCAAGAATATTGTCAATACTAAACCGGTCTGCGGTGTTAAAAAGGTTGGGGACTCCTGGTGTGGAGGGCTGTCAGCGGTTACAGCGGGACATTGATAGGATGCAAAACTGGGCTGAGAAGTGGCAGATGGAGTTCAACCCAGATAAGTGTGAGGTGGTTCATTTTGGTAGGGCAAGTAAGATGGCAGGATATAGTATTAATGACAAGACTCTCGCCAGTGTGGAGGATCAGAGGGATCTTGGGGTCCGAGTCCATAGGACACTCGAAGCTGCTATGCAGGTTGACTCTGTGGTTAAGAAGGCATACAGTGCATTGGGCTTCATCAATCATGGGATTGAGTTTAAGAGCTGAGAGGTAATATTGCATCTATATAGGACCATAGTCAGACCCCATTTGGAGTACTGTGCACCGCTCTGGTCGCCTTACTATAGGAAGGATGTGGAAACCAGAGAAATGGTACAGAGGAGATTTACAAGGATGTTGCCTGGATTGGGGAGCACGCCTTATGAGAATAGGTTGAGTGAACTCGGCCTTTTCTGTTTGGAGCGATGGAGGATGAGAGGTGACCTGACAGAATTGTACAAGATAATGAGGGGCATAGATCGTGTGGATAGTCAGAGGCTTTTCCCCAGGGCTGAAATAGCTACCACGAAAGGGCATATTTTTAAGGTGCTTGGAAGTAGGTACAGAGGAGATGTCAGGTGTATGTTCTTTTACGCAGAGAGTGGTGAGTGCATGGAATGGGCTGCCGGCAGCGGTGATGGAGGCGGAAACGATAGGGTCTTTTAAGAGACTCCTGAATGAATACATGGAGCTTAGAAAAATAGAGGGCTATGGGTAAGCCTAGGTAAGTTCTAAGGTAAGAAAATGTTCGTCACAGCGTTGTGGGCCCAAGGGCCTGTATTGTGCTGTAGGTTTTCTATGTTTCTATGCTTCTATCTCTGAAGTCCTCCATTCCATGCAATAGTAGTAATATTTATATCTCAATATTTTTTGACAGCTATTGTAAAAAAGTGTCTTTTATTTTTAATTGTCCTTGGCATCAGGATCTACTGAAGTCTTGCGAACCCCACATGAAAGGAATAATGTTCTGGAATGACAAACTACTTCTTGACAGTTCTGCATTGACAATCAACTTGTAGTGAGCACAAGCCATAGAATGCAGTGGTACTAAATGAGATATATTACCAAATGCAGAGCCCAACTTGTGCTGATTCTACCAAACACAATGTGTCGGTATTAATGATGGAAGAATGTGGAATCCTTGCACCCAAATACCAAAGAGACTTGGACACCTATGGGTTGAAAAATTTCTAGTCTGCTGCCTTTGGTTATTACTTTTGTTAAAAGGATGAAGAGAGGGATTTTAAACTCTGTGGATTAAATATCCGTACATGTAAGATTATCTTCTAGACATTGTCATCGTAAATCAAAATATGGAAAGTACTTGAATTCTCATACATTTTAATTGATGTGATCTTACGGACACAGCAATTGATTGATAAAAAATTAGTAAATACAGTGGATAGTTATTTTAATACTATTGATTTAATTCATGTAATTTTGATCAATCTGTCTTTAATCTGAATGAATTGACGGACTTGAAATAGAACTGTGATCTCCTGATCCATAGTCCTGGAAGACATAAATTCTGATATGTTCATTTCAGTTCACATGCAGCACATTCTCCTCCTTTTTTATCTTCAGCTTTAGTTTCAATATTTTGTTGTCCAAAATCAAAAGTGACAGGTGACTGGAAGTGTGGTTGCTGGATGCAAATGTTAAGCACCAGTCCAATTCAAAGTACACATTGCATTCAGCTAATACAACTTCTGTATAAGATTGTTAGATTAGAAAAATTAGATCTGGAAATAATACAGGTTAAATTATGTATAAGAATTGAGCTGGACAACCTAGAGCATATGCAATACAGAGGGATTTGATGTACAGAAAGTCCATAACTCCATGAAAGTGATTTTGCAGTTGACAGGGCAGTAAATAAAGTTGTGTGGTATGCATACCTTTATTACTTGAGACACTGAATTCAAGAGTTAGGAAGCTATGTTGCAGTTTTATAAACTCCAGTAAGGCTGTTTCGTGTATTGCATTAATTTTCAGTCACACCATTATAGGAACGAAGTGCAGGCTTTAAAGAGATTTACCGTGATGCTGCTTAGAGGACATGTGTGAAAAGAAGTTGGATAAACAAGAGCTAGTTCAAAGGAGGTAGGTGGGGTACGTTATTTTTTGACATGGAAAGTGAAGGACACCTAGAATGAGCTGTCAGGAGTAGGTGTGGAGGCAAATACAATGGAGGTGTTTAAAAAGCTCTTAGCTACACATAAATGTGCAGAAAATAGAGGGTTATGGATCATTGAAAGGACAGGCAGGTAAGTAGACGAAGGAATGGCGTGTGGCTCCATTTGTAAAATATGAAATCAGATCCTAAGAAAGAGATGACATAGGATCAGAAAATGTAGAACCCTTCTGGGTAGAGCAAGGTTAAAAAAAAACCTGATTGGAGTTATACGCAGACCTCCAAACAGTAGCCAGGATGTGGGCTACAAATTACATCAAGAGACAGAAGATGCATGTCAAAAGGGAAATGCTACAATCGTCATGGGGGATTTCAATATGCAGTTCAATTGGTTGTTTGCGTTTTAAAAATCAGGCTGGTGTTGATTTTCGATCTCAAGAGAGAGAATTTGTAGAATGCGGATGAGCTGGCTTTTTAGAGCATCTTGTAGGTGACCCACCAGGAGATAACTATTCTGAATTATTTGTTGTACAATGAGCCAGATTTGATTTTGGAGCTTAAGGTAAGGGAGCAGAATTAGCTGGAGTTTCTGAGAGCAATTCAGAAGGCATGAGATAGATAGATCCCAAAAAAGTAATATTCTAAAGGCAGAGTGATGCAACCGTGGCTGACAAGGGAAGTCAAAGCCCACATAAAAGCAAAAGAGACTGCATATAATAGATCAAAATTAGTGGGAAGGTAGAGGATTGAGAAGATCTTAAAAACTTGGGAGGATGAGATAGCAGCACGCCCCGCGTGCGCGCAGCCCTTCAGTGAAAAATGATATCATATCCATTAAATAGGGGCCGTGGACAATTCTGATTTGACGGTGACAGACGTGAAAGCACAGAGGAACATCTGGAGAAATTTCTGAAACGCCAGTTCGCTGCTGTTGTTACTGCGCAATCGAGAAATCTTCCAGAGGGAAGGCCCCAAAATCCCTGGCTTTGCCTGCTGCTGGTGACTGAGATTGAGGTTGAATCATTCGGATAGAGATGGTGCCCAGTACTCGGTGTCGGAGGGCTGATCGGAGGCTCGAAGTTTTCGGATGACTCAGAGTCGGACTGTGGTCGGGCATGGCACAAAGAGCAACAGAGAGGTGAGAGTAGATATTGGACCACTGGAAAATGTTGCTGGAGAGATAGTAATTGGGAACAAGGAAATGGCAGATGAATTGAGTAGGTATTTTGCATCAGTCTTCACTGTGGAAGACACTAACAGTATGCCAGAAGTTCGAGAGTGTCAGGGTGCAGAGGGAAGTGCTGTTGCCATTACTAGGGAGAAAATGCTTGGGAAACTGAAAAGTTTGAAGGTATGCAAGTCACCAGGACAAGAAGGACTACACCCAGGGTTCTGAAAGAGGTAGATTTAGTAATGATCTTACAAGACTCACTAGATTATGGCATGGTTCTGGATGACTGGAAAATTACAAATGTCACTCCACTCCTCAAGAGGGAGGCAGAAGAAAGGAAATTATAGACCAGTTAACCTGGCCTCAATAATTGGAAAGATGTTGGAGTCGATTGTTAAGGATGAAGTTTTGTGGTACTTGGAGGCACATGGTAAAATATGCCAAAGTCAGCATGGTTTCCTTTACGGAAAATCTTGCATGACATATCTGTTGGAATTCTTTGAGGAAATAACAAGTTGGATAGACAAAGGAAAATCAGTGGATGTTGTGTACTTGAATTTTCAGAAGATCTTTGACAAAGTCCCACACATGAGGCTACCTAGCAAGACAAGAGCATTTACAGAATGATACTAGCATGGAGAAAGCATTGGTTAATAGGCAAGAGGCAAAGAGTGGGAATAAAGGGAGCCTTTCCTGGTTGGCTGCCAATGACTAGTGGTGTTCCACAGGGACCAGTGTTGTGATCACTTCCTTTAGTGTTGTACATTAATGATTTGCATGACGGAATTGGTGACCTTGTGGCTAAGTTTGCAAACAATACAAAAGATGGGTGGAGGGGTTGGTAGTGTTGACAAAGAAGACA